>NC_064617.1:788592519-788595019 GCF_023898315.1 Schistocerca nitens
GCACACAGTATTCAGGCGGGCTTGCCTGCTTTAAGCACTCTAATTTGTTCAAAGTAAACGTGCCGGCCCACCGAGACACTCAATAAAGAGCACCCTGGTAGGATTTCAACGGGGTCCGCCTCGGGACGCACGAGCACGCACGAGGCGGTCGCACGCCTTCGGCTCGCCCCACCGGCAGGACGTCCCACGATACATGCCAGTTAAACACCGACGGGCGGTGAACCAACAGCGTGGGACACAAATCCAACTACGAGCTTTTTAACCGCAACAACTTTAATATACGCTATTGGAGCTGGAATTACCGCGGCTGCTGGCACCAGACTTGCCCTCCAATAGATACTCGTTAAAGGATTTAAAGTGTACTCATTCCGATTACGGGGCCTCGGATGAGTCCCGTATCGTTATTTTTCGTCACTACCTCCCCGTGCCGGGAGTGGGTAATTTGCGCGCCTGCTGCCTTCCTTGGATGTGGTAGCCGTTTCTCAGGCTCCCTCTCCGGAATCGAACCCTGATTCCCCGTTACCCGTTACAACCATGGTAGGCGCAGAACCTACCATCGACAGTTGATAAGGCAGACATTTGAAAGATGCGTCGCCGGTACGAGGACCGTGCGATCAGCCCAAAGTTATTCAGAGTCACCAAGGCAAACGGACCGGACGAGCCGACCGATTGGTTTTGATCTAATAAAAGCGTCCCTTCCATCTCTGGTCGGGACTCTGTTTGCATGTATTAGCTCTAGAATTACCACAGTTATCCAAGTAACGTGGGTACGATCTAAGGAACCATAACTGATTTAATGAGCCATTCGCGGTTTCACCTTAATGCGGCTTGTACTGAGACATGCATGGCTTAATCTTTGAGACAAGCATATGACTACTGGCAGGATCAACCAGGGAGCTGCGTCAACTAGAGCTGAGCAGCCGGCCGCCCGGGAGTGTGTCCCGGGGGCCCGCGCGAACACGCAAGCGTCCGCTCAATTATTCTGCAAACAGGAGGAGGCAGAGCTCCCCTGCACGATACACCTCGAAACCCTCTCAGGTCCCGGCGGCGCGCAGCGCCGTCCTAAGTACTTGGTCGGGTTCGAGAGAGGCGCAATCGCCCGGAGTTAGGCGAGTAGACGCTTTCAGTGCGACCACCCGTGCTCCCAACTGAGCTTGCCGCTGCCGACAGAGGCCCGGGAGCGTGCTGTCGTGGTGTTGCCGGCGGGAGACAACACGCGGCCACAAACAGTGACCGGGCAGCTCCAACGCCAGCGCCACAGGGGGGCAGAGCCCCACTTGGGTGCCAAAGCGAACTCTCCCAGCACAGCGCACGCGCCAACACATCCGCACAGCTGCGATACAAACCACCTGCGAGAACCGCGGGGGCGACCGAGCAGCAGACGGCGTCGCGGCGCCGAGTGCCGGGCGGCGGCGCATCCTCAACGCACACAGTCCTCAATCGGACCAGCACACTGCAGATGTCCACCGCGCTTCGCACCGGGCCCGCGAGGACCCACTTTGGCCGCACGGCGCCGCGCGCTGGGTGCGCCGGCGCGCAGCTGCGCCGCCTGCCGCGCCAGTCGGCCGGCGCGCCTGCCACTGGGCGCCCCCACCAGGCGGCTGTAGCGCGTGCGCCCACGCAGCGCGCGGCCAGCACGCCGGGCGCTGCCCCCGCAACGGCCGGGGACGGTCCCACCCAGCCACCGCCGCGTATCGCTTCATACCCACATGCCCACTCACGTTCGTGGGTATGACGGGTGTCGCTGAAGCAACCGGTTAATAGCTGTACCGATCGTCGCTATCAACGATTCACCTGCAGCGTGAACAACCGCTCAACAACGGATTTCCAGTTCATTTGCGTAACGTGGGCAGCAAACGTAGACGTCCATCTACATTTGCTAATTCAACGAGTCTTGCATGCCTGGCTGTTAAGTGTCACGACACGCTACATCAGCACACATACACGCTGCGACGTGTGCAGGAGAGAACACGTGAAAGATGGCCCGCGTACGTATGCGAATGCCATTGCACAGCTGCGAAGCTGATTAAACACGCAAACACCTGACCGACGAGCTAGAGGAGACAGGGAGGGGGGGGGGGGGCGATATACATCCTATAGCAGTACACATTACAGTGGATAGCGGGACCATGTGGAAAGAACGCAACACTCGCAACATGTTGTGAGGGTACGCACCGTAACATGAAACAATACGCAGGACACCAGAGAGTGCGTGCGCTGATCTATGTTGAGAGGGTTGCGATTCGGCAACGCTACATGAATTTCTCGATTCATATAACAATTAAGAGGGCAGGTTCAGGCCCAACATAGGTTAGGTTAAGGCCCAACATAGGTTAGGTTAAGGCCCAACATAGGTTAGGTTAAGGCCCAACATAGGTTAGGTTAAGGCCCAACATAGGTTAGGTTAAGGCCCAACATAGGTTAGGTTAAGGCCCAACATAGGTTAGGTTAAGGCCCAACATAGGTTAGGTTAAGGCCCAACATAGGTTAGGTTAAGGCC
>NC_064617.1:788605019-788607519 GCF_023898315.1 Schistocerca nitens
CACGCGCCAACACATCCGCACAGCTGCGATACAAACCACCTGCGAGAACCGCGGGGGCGACCGAGCAGCAGACGGCGTCGCGGCGCCGAGTGCCGGGCGGCGGCGCATCCTCAACGCACACAGTCCTCAATCGGACCAGCACACTGCAGATGTCCACCGCGCTTCGCACCGGGCCCGCGAGGACCCACTTTGGCCGCACGGCGCCGCGCGCTGGGTGCGCCGGCGCGCAGCTGCGCCGCCTGCCGCGCCAGTCGGCCGGCGCGCCTGCCACTGGGCGCCCCCACCAGGCGGCTGTAGCGCGTGCGCCCACGCAGCGCGCGGCCAGCACGCCGGGCGCTGCCCCCGCAACGGCCGGGGACGGTCCCACCCAGCCACCGCCGCGTATCGCTTCATACCCACATGCCCACTCACGTTCGTGGGTATGACGGGTGTCGCTGAAGCAACCGGTTAATAGCTGTACCGATCGTCGCTATCAACGATTCACCTGCAGCGTGAACAACCGCTCAACAACGGATTTCCAGTTCATTTGCGTAACGTGGGCAGCAAACGTAGACGTCCATCTACATTTGCTAATTCAACGAGTCTTGCATGCCTGGCTGTTAAGTGTCACGACACGCTACATCAGCACACATACACGCTGCGACGTGTGCAGGAGAGAACACGTGAAAGATGGCCCGCGTACGTATGCGAATGCCATTGCACAGCTGCGAAGCTGATTAAACACGCAAACACCTGACCGACGAGCTAGAGGAGACAGGGAGGGGGGGGGGGGGCGATATACATCCTATAGCAGTACACATTACAGTGGATAGCGGGACCATGTGGAAAGAACGCAACACTCGCAACATGTTGTGAGGGTACGCACCGTAACATGAAACAATACGCAGGACACCAGAGAGTGCGTGCGCTGATCTATGTTGAGAGGGTTGCGATTCGGCAACGCTACATGAATTTCTCGATTCATATAACAATTAAGAGGGCAGGTTCAGGCCCAACATAGGTTAGGTTAAGGCCCAACATAGGTTAGGTTAAGGCCCAACATAGGTTAGGTTAAGGCCCAACATAGGTTAGGTTAAGGCCCAACATAGGTTAGGTTAAGGCCCAACATAGGTTAGGTTAAGGCCCAACATAGGTTAGGTTAAGGCCCAACATAGGTTAGGTTAAGGCCCAACATAGGTTAGGTTAAGGCCCAACATAGGTTAGGTTAAGGCCCAACATAGGTTAGGTTAAGGCCCAACATAGGTTAGGTTAAGGCCCAACATAGGTTAGGTTAAGGCGCAACATAGGTTAGGTTAAGGCGCAACATAGGTTAGGTTAAGGCGCAACATAGGTTAGGTTAAGGCGCAACATAGGTTAGGTTAAGGCGCAACATAGGTTAGGTTAAGGCGCAACATAGGTTAGGTTAAGGCGCAACATAGGTTAGGTTAAGGCGCAACATAGGTTAGGTTAAGGCGCAACATAGGTTAGGTTAAGGCGCAACATAGGTTAGGTTAAGGCGCAACATAGGTTAGGTTAAGGCGCAACATAGGTTAGGTTAAGGCGCAACATAGGTTAGGTTAAGGCGCAACATAGGTTAGGTTAAGGCGCAACATAGGTTAGGTTAAGGCGCAACATAGGTTAGGTTAAGGCGCAACATAGGTTAGGTTAAGGCGCAACATAGGTTAGGTTAAGGGATGGTGTATGAGGGGGGAGGGGACGAGGTTCGTTCATAGTGATGATGGTAAGTGGACGCTTGAGGCACCCTGAGATGTGTCACGTCAAGATGCACCTTTGGCTCAGGGGGGGTGGCGCGCCGGTTCTGTGGGTGTGGCAAGTGAGTGGCAGACCTGTGTCTTTCATTCCTGCCATTGTTTCTATGCTGTGACACAAGCCAGTGTGGTGGTGTTGGTTGCACCCCTGTGTAGGACATGTGTCAGTGTTGGTGGCTTATCTGAGTAATGATGGTTGTTGGAAGAGTGAGATATTCTGTTTTTGGGGTGGACGTCCTGGTTTTGTTATCATAGTGTGAATGGTGTAATGTGGCGGAGAGGATGCACTGGACGTTGTTCCATGCCGGTGCGTAGATAATGTGTGTGTCGGTTACAGCCAGAGAGTAGTGTGTGATAGAGTATCTGGGTGACGTGTAGTTCACATTGTGTGCATCGACTGTCAGCATGTATAGGGACAGTTGGATGTCGTATGTCATCTATATTCCGATGGCTCTGCATCTATTAGTAATCAGCGCCATGTATCAGTTTAATCTGGTTGCAGGCACGTGGTGTTCTATCTCTGTACAGTAGTAGAGGTGCAACTGCACTACGTAGCTACCGCTTGCGGCAGCTTTCCCCGGTGTATGGTATATGATTATCAGCAATGAGTCGATTAGTGACAACTGGTCGTGTGACAACGTCACATGTCTGCAGGTGGGATACGCTACGCCCTGCCTGTGGGCGCTCGGACCGTCATTACCCGTCTGCGTAATATATTGCAGAGTGCTTTTAGCCATTGCCAGAGTCTTTGC
>NC_064617.1:793617519-793675019 GCF_023898315.1 Schistocerca nitens
ATTCAGCACGAAATACGAGAGGAGACGGAGAAGATCTCACGCTTATCGAGCAAATCCGGTGTGGTCTAGTGGCTAGGATACCTGGCTTTCACCCAGGAGGCCCGGGTTCGATTCCCGGTACCGGAACGGAAGTTTTTGCGCACACAACGCTCCATGTTTTGGCCTTCGAACTGTCGTTTGTCGCCCACCCTCCGGAGCTTCGGCCGAACGTAATCGGGGAAAACAGGCACATGATGCAATTACTGTCGGCACCGGAATAAAGGGAGAAGTGGCACTGGTCCGCTGTTGGGCTGCTACCAGCGTCAGTGGGAAGTCGGTGAAGTCGCCAGTTGCGGCAGAAGCCAGCTGTTACCGTAGTACGCCTACACACGCGTTCCAGTTATTCACATTGCTTGCAGCCGCTCCATCCACAACAAGGGTGAGCCCGGATAGCTCAGTCGGTAGAGCATTAGGCTTTTAACCTAAGGGTCCAGGGTTCAAGTCCCTGTCCGGGCGAAGATTTTAACGTTTCCGCAATGGCTCGTCTCGTAGCGATGGTAGCCCTGCCGTAATCAGTGCACAGAGTTCGTTTCCTGTCAACATTCTGCGCAGACCGGTTGCATTTCTCACGATTCCAGGGAAACTTCAGTTACGAGCAGTCGTGGCCGAGTGGTTAAGGCGTCTGACTAGAAATCAGATTCCCTCTGGGAGCGTAGGTTCGAGTCCTACCGACTGCGTCGGTTTTTTTCTTTTTTTGTTTAAGAAGAACGAGCAGAAAATTTCGCAGTTTGCCTGTCGTTTTGGTACCTCTCCACACCTCGCCTCTCACAGCCGTTTATAGTGCCTGTCATTTTGATAAGGGCGAATTCCAAGCGTCAGCTTTCGCGTCAGCCGAGCAAAGTCGGGACAAGTCGGGACATACTACAGGATGGTCTGCGTGGAGCAACGACGAAAAAAACCTTCATGTAACAGCACGCGGCTCACATACTCATACGAAAAAACCAGCGCCACTTGCGGTGGCCGGGAATCGAACCCGGATCAACTGCTTGGAAGGCAACTATGCTCACCATTACACCACCACCGCACTGCCGCTGCTCGCAACGCCCCGCTGTGTCGGCTTCCCGCCCGCCAGCAGCGGCCCACGGTGATAGTAGCTGCAGGCGCTTTTCGAGGTAGGAGGGTGCATCCACACGCATTCGGGTAGCGCCTCCACGCACGCTGCGTCTTTGGGCAAGACTAGTCGCCGCGGCCGCAAGGTTACTCACACGATAGTGATGAGCATTCGTTTTAAGGCAATGTAGTGGAGGACTCCACGTGTGTAGCACTTTTTTCGGTTGTATCCGACGTCGCTGGGTGGCAATCCCACTTTCCCATGCAGAAAAGTGCTCGGGAAGCACGGGCAGCTTGTCGAGCATCGGTGGTTCAATGGCATGTGCCTCAGTAGTGCAGTAGGCAGCGCGTAAGTCTCATAATCGTAAGGCTTGCCGGCACGATAGCTCAGCGTGTTCGGTCTGAGAGTTATCTGCCCTCTGTAATAAAAGACCGAGTCAACGATGAACTTGAACGGGCGTCATCGGACGTCCGCCCCCAACAAATGCAACGAAAGAAATGAGAACAAAAATTGGTGAATGCTCGCTTAGCATGCGGACGGCCCGGGTTCGATTCCCGGCCGATGCATCGTTCTGCTGTTCTCGCTATAATGCTGCCGCGCCGATTCCTCGCCTGAGCTGCGTCAGCCTCAGGAATGTATAGCAGGATTCGCTGTGAGAAGAACCATACACGCAGCACGCAGTAGATCGTACTTGGACGGTCGCGTGCTATTTCTGAACTCTAACGTCGGCCTGGCCCAACAGGCCGCTGTGTTCAGGTGCCGCAAGGGCGATGTACTGTAACCTCGGGCAGTGCTGCGTTCCGTTGAAAAAGCTGCGGCAGCAGTTTAATCTAGCAAGTAGGGAAAGCACGTGTAGCAACACAACAGATTCTTGAGAAAGCGCAAACTGTCTATCTCTAATATGCGAGACTTACCAAGTTTCCTGTAACGTTGCTTGCAACGTGCCTCGGTAGCGCAGTAGGTAGCGCGTAAGTCTCATAATCTTAAGGTCGTGAGTTCGATCCTCACCCGGGGCATTTAATTTGCTGTACATCATGGCTGAATTAACGGCGTTGCTGTTGCTAGGGAACGAACTTAATTGTCGTTCGTTATCCACAAGGAGGCTACACCTCAGCGTCAATATGTTTATTTCCAATTATGACAACGTACAACTTTGATCTTTCTCTTCCCTTGTTATGAGTAAAATAATGAATAGTCAATTTCGAGCTGTGCGCCATGCCAGTCTGTAGGCGCAAATATGCTCGCAAACAGAGAACACCACTGAGACCAGATTCAGCACGAAATACGAGAGGAGACGGAGAAGATCTCACGCTTATCGAGCAAATCCGGTGTGGTCTAGTGGCTAGGATACCTGGCTTTCACCCAGGAGGCCCGGGTTCGATTCCCGGTACCGGAACGGAAGTTTTTGCGCACACAACGCTCCATGTTTTGGCCTTCGAACTGTCGTTTGTCGCCCACCCTCCGGAGCTTCGGCCGAACGTAATCGGGGAAAACAGGCACATGATGCAATTACTGTCGGCACCGGAATAAAGGGAGAAGTGGCACTGGTCCGCTGTTGGGCTGCTACCAGCGTCAGTGGGAAGTCGGTGAAGTCGCCAGTTGCGGCAGAAGCCAGCTGTTACCGTAGTACGCCTACACACGCGTTCCAGTTATTCACATTGCTTGCAGCCGCTCCATCCACAACAAGGGTGAGCCCGGATAGCTCAGTCGGTAGAGCATTAGGCTTTTAACCTAAGGGTCCAGGGTTCAAGTCCCTGTCCGGGCGAAGATTTTAACGTTTCCGCAATGGCTCGTCTCGTAGCGATGGTAGCCCTGCCGTAATCAGTGCACAGAGTTCGTTTCCTGTCAACATTCTGCGCAGACCGGTTGCATTTCTCACGATTCCAGGGAAACTTCAGTTACGAGCAGTCGTGGCCGAGTGGTTAAGGCGTCTGACTAGAAATCAGATTCCCTCTGGGAGCGTAGGTTCGAGTCCTACCGACTGCGTCGGTTTTTTTCTTTTTTTGTTTAAGAAGAACGAGCAGAAAATTTCGCAGTTTGCCTGTCGTTTTGGTACCTCTCCACACCTCGCCTCTCACAGCCGTTTATAGTGCCTGTCATTTTGATAAGGGCGAATTCCAAGCGTCAGCTTTCGCGTCAGCCGAGCAAAGTCGGGACAAGTCGGGACATACTACAGGATGGTCTGCGTGGAGCAACGACGAAAAAAACCTTCATGTAACAGCACGCGGCTCACATACTCATACGAAAAAACCAGCGCCACTTGCGGTGGCCGGGAATCGAACCCGGATCAACTGCTTGGAAGGCAACTATGCTCACCATTACACCACCACCGCACTGCCGCTGCTCGCAACGCCCCGCTGTGTCGGCTTCCCGCCCGCCAGCAGCGGCCCACGGTGATAGTAGCTGCAGGCGCTTTTCGAGGTAGGAGGGTGCATCCACACGCATTCGGGTAGCGCCTCCACGCACGCTGCGTCTTTGGGCAAGACTAGTCGCCGCGGCCGCAAGGTTACTCACACGATAGTGATGAGCATTCGTTTGAAGGCAATGTAGTGGAGGACTCCACGTGTGTAGCACTTTTTTCGGTTGTATCCGACGTCGCTGGGTGGCAATCCCACTTTCCCATGCAGAAAAGTGCTCGGGAAGCACGGGCAGCTTGTCGAGCATCGGTGGTTCAATGGCATGTGCCTCAGTAGTGCAGTAGGCAGCGCGTAAGTCTCATAATCGTAAGGCTTGCCGGCACGATAGCTCAGCGTGTTCGGTCTGAGAGTTATCTGCCCTCTGTAATAAAAGACCGAGTCAACGATGAACTTGAACGGGCGTCATCGGACGTCCGCCCCCAACAAATGCAACGAAAGAAATGAGAACAAAAAAAAAATTGGTGAATGCTCGCTTAGCATGCGGACGGCCCGGGTTCGATTCCCGGCCGATGCATCGTTCTGCTGTTCTCGCTATAATGCTGCCGCGCCGATTCCTCGCCTGAGCTGCGTCAGCCTCAGGAATGTATAGCAGGATTCGCTGTGAGAAGAACCATACACGCAGCACGCAGTAGACCGTACCTGGACGGTCGCGTGCTATTTCTGAACTCTAACGTCGGCCTGGCCCAACAGGCCGCTGTGTTCAGGTGCCGCAAGGGCGATGTACTGTAACCTCGGGCAGTGCTGCGTTCCGTTGAAAAAGCTGCGGCAGCAGTTTAATCTAGCAAGTAGGGAAAGCACGTGTAGCAACACAACAGATTCTTGAGAAAGCGCAAACTGTCTATCTCTAATATGCGAGACTTACCAAGTTTCCTGTAACGTTGCTTGCAACGTGCCTCGGTAGCGCAGTAGGTAGCGCGTAAGTCTCATAATCTTAAGGTCGTGAGTTCGATCCTCACCCGGGGCATTTAATTTGCTGTACATCATGGCTGAATTAACGGCGTTGCTGTTGCTAGGGAACGAACTTAATTGTCGTTCGTTATCCACAAGGAGGCTACACCTCAGCGTCAATATGTTTATTTCCAATTATGACAACGTACAACTTTGATCTTTCTCTTCCCTTGTTATGAGTAAAATAATGAATAGTCAATTTCGAGCTGTGCGCCATGCCAGTCTGTAGGCGCAAATATGCTCGCAAACAGAGAACACCACTGAGACCAGATTCAGCACGAAATACGAGAGGAGACGGAGAAGATCTCACGCTTATCGAGCAAATCCGGTGTGGTCTAGTGGCTAGGATACCTGGCTTTCACCCAGGAGGCCCGGGTTCGATTCCCGGTACCGGAACGGAAGTTTTTGCGCACACAACGCTCCATGTTTTGGCCTTCGAACTGTCGTTTGTCGCCCACCCTCCGGAGCTTCGGCCGAACGTAATCGGGGAAAACAGGCACATGATGCAATTACTGTCGGCACCGGAATAAAGGGAGAAGTGGCACTGGTCCGCTGTTGGGCTGCTACCAGCGTCAGTGGGAAGTCGGTGAAGTCGCCAGTTGCGGCAGAAGCCAGCTGTTACCGTAGTACGCCTACACACGCGTTCCAGTTATTCACATTGCTTGCAGCCGCTCCATCCACAACAAGGGTGAGCCCGGATAGCTCAGTCGGTAGAGCATTAGGCTTTTAACCTAAGGGTCCAGGGTTCAAGTCCCTGTCCGGGCGAAGATTTTAACGTTTCCGCAATGGCTCGTCTCGTAGCGATGGTAGCCCTGCCGTAATCAGTGCACAGAGTTCGTTTCCTGTCAACATTCTGCGCAGACCGGTTGCATTTCTCACGATTCCAGGGAAACTTCAGTTACGAGCAGTCGTGGCCGAGTGGTTAAGGCGTCTGACTAGAAATCAGATTCCCTCTGGGAGCGTAGGTTCGAGTCCTACCGACTGCGTCGGTTTTTTTCTTTTTTTGTTTAAGAAGAACGAGCAGAAAATTTCGCAGTTTGCCTGTCGTTTTGGTACCTCTCCACACCTCGCCTCTCACAGCCGTTTATAGTGCCTGTCATTTTGATAAGGGCGAATTCCAAGCGTCAGCTTTCGCGTCAGCCGAGCAAAGTCGGGACAAGTCGGGACATACTACAGGATGGTCTGCGTGGAGCAACGACGAAAAAAACCTTCATGTAACAGCACGCGGCTCACATACTCATACGAAAAAACCAGCGCCACTTGCGGTGGCCGGGAATCGAACCCGGATCAACTGCTTGGAAGGCAACTATGCTCACCATTACACCACCACCGCACTGCCGCTGCTCGCAACGCCCCGCTGTGTCGGCTTCCCGCCCGCCAGCAGCGGCCCACGGTGATAGTAGCTGCAGGCGCTTTTCGAGGTAGGAGGGTGCATCCACACGCATTCGGGTAGCGCCTCCACGCACGCTGCGTCTTTGGGCAAGACTAGTCGCCGCGGCCGCAAGGTTACTCACACGATAGTGATGAGCATTCGTTTGAAGGCAATGTAGTGGAGGACTCCACGTGTGTAGCACTTTTTTCGGTTGTATCCGACGTCGCTGGGTGGCAATCCCACTTTCCCATGCAGAAAAGTGCTCGGGAAGCACGGGCAGCTTGTCGAGCATCGGTGGTTCAATGGCATGTGCCTCAGTAGTGCAGTAGGCAGCGCGTAAGTCTCATAATCGTAAGGCTTGCCGGCACGATAGCTCAGCGTGTTCGGTCTGAGAGTTATCTGCCCTCTGTAATAAAAGACCGAGTCAACGATGAACTTGAACGGGCGTCATCGGACGTCCGCCCCCAACAAATGCAACGAAAGAAATGAGAACAAAAAAAAAATTGGTGAATGCTCGCTTAGCATGCGGACGGCCCGGGTTCGATTCCCGGCCGATGCATCGTTCTGCTGTTCTCGCTATAATGCTGCCGCGCCGATTCCTCGCCTGAGCTGCGTCAGCCTCAGGAATGTATAGCAGGATTCGCTGTGAGAAGAACCATACACGCAGCACGCAGTAGACCGTACCTGGACGGTCGCGTGCTATTTCTGAACTCTAACGTCGGCCTGGCCCAACAGGCCGCTGTGTTCAGGTGCCGCAAGGGCGATGTACTGTAACCTCGGGCAGTGCTGCGTTCCGTTGAAAAAGCTGCGGCAGCAGTTTAATCTAGCAAGTAGGGAAAGCACGTGTAGCAACACAACAGATTCTTGAGAAAGCGCAAACTGTCTATCTCTAATATGCGAGACTTACCAAGTTTCCTGTAACGTTGCTTGCAACGTGCCTCGGTAGCGCAGTAGGTAGCGCGTAAGTCTCATAATCTTAAGGTCGTGAGTTCGATCCTCACCCGGGGCATTTAATTTGCTGTACATCATGGCTGAATTAACGGCGTTGCTGTTGCTAGGGAACGAACTTAATTGTCGTTCGTTATCCACAAGGAGGCTACACCTCAGCGTCAATATGTTTATTTCCAATTATGACAACGTACAACTTTGATCTTTCTCTTCCCTTGTTATGAGTAAAATAATGAATAGTCAATTTCGAGCTGTGCGCCATGCCAGTCTGTAGGCGCAAATATGCTCGCAAACAGAGAACACCACTGAGACCAGATTCAGCACGAAATACGAGAGGAGACGGAGAAGATCTCACGCTTATCGAGCAAATCCGGTGTGGTCTAGTGGCTAGGATACCTGGCTTTCACCCAGGAGGCCCGGGTTCGATTCCCGGTACCGGAACGGAAGTTTTTGCGCACACAACGCTCCATGTTTTGGCCTTCGAACTGTCGTTTGTCGCCCACCCTCCGGAGCTTCGGCCGAACGTAATCGGGGAAAACAGGCACATGATGCAATTACTGTCGGCACCGGAATAAAGGGAGAAGTGGCACTGGTCCGCTGTTGGGCTGCTACCAGCGTCAGTGGGAAGTCGGTGAAGTCGCCAGTTGCGGCAGAAGCCAGCTGTTACCGTAGTACGCCTACACACGCGTTCCAGTTATTCACATTGCTTGCAGCCGCTCCATCCACAACAAGGGTGAGCCCGGATAGCTCAGTCGGTAGAGCATTAGGCTTTTAACCTAAGGGTCCAGGGTTCAAGTCCCTGTCCGGGCGAAGATTTTAACGTTTCCGCAATGGCTCGTCTCGTAGCGATGGTAGCCCTGCCGTAATCAGTGCACAGAGTTCGTTTCCTGTCAACATTCTGCGCAGACCGGTTGCATTTCTCACGATTCCAGGGAAACTTCAGTTACGAGCAGTCGTGGCCGAGTGGTTAAGGCGTCTGACTAGAAATCAGATTCCCTCTGGGAGCGTAGGTTCGAGTCCTACCGACTGCGTCGGTTTTTTTCTTTTTTTGTTTAAGAAGAACGAGCAGAAAATTTCGCAGTTTGCCTGTCGTTTTGGTACCTCTCCACACCTCGCCTCTCACAGCCGTTTATAGTGCCTGTCATTTTGATAAGGGCGAATTCCAAGCGTCAGCTTTCGCGTCAGCCGAGCAAAGTCGGGACAAGTCGGGACATACTACAGGATGGTCTGCGTTGGAGCAACGACGAAAAAAACCTTCATGTAACAGCACGCGGCTCACATACTCATACGAAAAAACCAGCGCCACTTGCGGTGGCCGGGAATCGAACCCGGATCAACTGCTTGGAAGGCAACTATGCTCACCATTACACCACCACCGCACTGCCGCTGCTCGCAACGCCCCGCTGTGTCGGCTTCCCGCCCGCCAGCAGCGGCCCACGGTGATAGTAGCTGCAGGCGCTTTTCGAGGTAGGAGGGTGCATCCACACGCATTCGGGTAGCGCCTCCACGCACGCTGCGTCTTTGGGCAAGACTAGTCGCCGCGGCCGCAAGGTTACTCACACGATAGTGATGAGCATTCGTTTTAAGGCAATGTAGTGGAGGACTCCACGTGTGTAGCACTTTTTTCGGTTGTATCCGACGTCGCTGGGTGGCAATCCCACTTTCCCATGCAGAAAAGTGCTCGGGAAGCACGGGCAGCTTGTCGAGCATCGGTGGTTCAATGGCATGTGCCTCAGTAGTGCAGTAGGCAGCGCGTAAGTCTCATAATCGTAAGGCTTGCCGGCACGATAGCTCAGCGTGTTCGGTCTGAGAGTTATCTGCCCTCTGTAATAAAAGACCGAGTCAACGATGAACTTGAACGGGCGTCATCGGACGTCCGCCCCCAACAAATGCAACGAAAGAAATGAGAACAAAAAAAAAAAAAATTGGTGAATGCTCGCTTAGCATGCGGACGGCCCGGGTTCGATTCCCGGCCGATGCATCGTTCTGCTGTTCTCGCTATAATGCTGCCGCGCCGATTCCTCGCCTGAGCTGCGTCAGCCTCAGGAATGTATAGCAGGATTCGCTGTGAGAAGAACCATACACGCAGCACGCAGTAGACCGTACCTGGACGGTCGCGTGCTATTTCTGAACTCTAACGTCGGCCTGGCCCAACAGGCCGCTGTGTTCAGGTGCCGCAAGGGCGATGTACTGTAACCTCGGGCAGTGCTGCGTTCCGTTGAAAAAGCTGCGGCAGCAGTTTAATCTAGCAAGTAGGGAAAGCACGTGTAGCAACACAACAGATTCTTGAGAAAGCGCAAACTGTCTATCTCTAATATGCGAGACTTACCAAGTTTCCTGTAACGTTGCTTGCAACGTGCCTCGGTAGCGCAGTAGGTAGCGCGTAAGTCTCATAATCTTATGGTCGTGAGTTCGATCCTCACCCGGGGCATTTAATTTGCTGTACATCATGGCTGAATTAACGGCGTTGCTGTTGCTAGGGAACGAACTTAATTGTCGTTCGTTATCCACAAGGAGGCTACACCTCAGCGTCAATATGTTTATTTCCAATTATGACAACGTACAACTTTGATCTTTCTCTTCCCTTGTTATGAGTAAAATAATGAATAGTCAATTTCGAGCTGTGCGCCATGCCAGTCTGTAGGCGCAAATATGCTCGCAAACAGAGAACACCACTGAGACCAGATTCAGCACGAAATACGAGAGGAGACGGAGAAGATCTCACGCTTATCGAGCAAATCCGGTGTGGTCTAGTGGCTAGGATACCTGGCTTTCACCCAGGATGCCCGGGTTCGATTCCCGGTACCGGAACGGAAGTTTTTGCGCACACAACGCTCCATGTTTTGGCCTTCGAACTGTCGTTTGTCGCCCACCTTCCGGAGCTTCGGCCGAACGTAATCGGGGAAAACAGGCACATGATGCAATTACTGTCGGCACCGGAATAAAGGGAGAAGTGGCACTGGTCCGCTGTTGGGCTGCTACCAGCGTCAGTGGGAAGTCGGTGAAGTCGCCAGTTGCGGCAGAAGCCAGCTGTTACCGTAGTACGCCTACACACGCGTTCCAGTTATTCACATTGCTTGCAGCCGCTCCATCCACAACAACGGTGAGCCCGGGTAGCTCAGTCGGTAGAGCATTAGGCTTTTAACCTAAGGGTCCAGGGTTCAAGTCCCTGTCCGGGCGAAGATTTTAACGTTTCCGCAATGGCTCGTCTCGTAGCGATGGTAGCCCTGCCGTAATCAGTGCACAGAGTTCGTTTCCTGTCAACATTCTGCGCAGACCGGTTGCATTTCTCACGATTCCAGGGAAACTTCAGTTACGAGCAGTCGTGGCCGAGTGGTTAAGGCGTCTGACTAGAAATCAGATTCCCTCTGGGAGCGTAGGTTCGAGTCCTACCGACTGCGTCGGTTTTTTTCTTTTTTTGTTTAAGAAGAACGAGCAGAAAATTTCGCAGTTTGCCTGTCGTTTTGGTACCTCTCCACACCTCGCCTCTCACAGCCGTTTATAGTGCCTGTCATTTTGATAAGGGCGAATTCCAAGCGTCAGCTTTCGCGTCAGCCGAGCAAAGTCGGGACAAGTCGGGACATACTACAGGATGGTCTGCGTGGAGCAACGACGAAAAAAACCTTCATGTAACAGCACGCGGCTCACATACTCATACGAAAAAACCAGCGCCACTTGCGGTGGCCGGGAATCGAACCCGGATCAACTGCTTGGAAGGCAACTATGCTCACCATTACACCACCACCGCACTGCCGCTGCTCGCAACGCCCCGCTGTGTCGGCTTCCCGCCCGCCAGCAGCGGCCCACGGTGATAGTAGCTGCAGGCGCTTTTCGAGGTAGGAGGGTGCATCCACACGCATTCGGGTAGCGCCTCCACGCACGCTGCGTCTTTGGGCAAGACTAGTCGCCGCGGCCGCAAGGTTACTCACACGATAGTGATGAGCATTCGTTTGAAGGCAATGTAGTGGAGGACTCCACGTGTGTAGCACTTTTTTCGGTTGTATCCGACGTCGCTGGGTGGCAATCCCACTTTCCCATGCAGAAAAGTGCTCGGGAAGCACGGGCAGCTTGTCGAGCATCGGTGGTTCAATGGCATGTGCCTCAGTAGTGCAGTAGGCAGCGCGTAAGTCTCATAATCGTAAGGCTTGCCGGCACGATAGCTCAGCGTGTTCGGTCTGAGAGTTATCTGCCCTCTGTAATAAAAGACCGAGTCAACGATGAACTTGAACGGGCGTCATCGGACGTCCGCCCCCAACAAATGCAACGAAAGAAATGAGAACAAAAAAAAAATTGGTGAATGCTCGCTTAGCATGCGGACGGCCCGGGTTCGATTCCCGGCCGATGCATCGTTCTGCTGTTCTCGCTATAATGCTGCCGCGCCGATTCCTCGCCTGAGCTGCGTCAGCCTCAGGAATGTATAGCAGGATTCGCTGTGAGAAGAACCATACACGCAGCACGCAGTAGACCGTACCTGGACGGTCGCGTGCTATTTCTGAACTCTAACGTCGGCCTGGCCCAACAGGCCGCTGTGTTCAGGTGCCGCAAGGGCGATGTACTGTAACCTCGGGCAGTGCTGCGTTCCGTTGAAAAAGCTGCGGCAGCAGTTTAATCTAGCAAGTAGGGAAAGCACGTGTAGCAACACAACAGATTCTTGAGAAAGCGCAAACTGTCTATCTCTAATATGCGAGACTTACCAAGTTTCCTGTAACGTTGCTTGCAACGTGCCTCGGTAGCGCAGTAGGTAGCGCGTAAGTCTCATAATCTTAAGGTCGTGAGTTCGATCCTCACCCGGGGCATTTAATTTGCTGTACATCATGGCTGAATTAACGGCGTTGCTGTTGCTAGGGAACGAACTTAATTGTCGTTCGTTATCCACAAGGAGGCTACACCTCAGCGTCAATATGTTTATTTCCAATTATGACAACGTACAACTTTGATCTTTCTCTTCCCTTGTTATGAGTAAAATAATGAATAGTCAATTTCGAGCTGTGCGCCATGCCAGTCTGTAGGCGCAAATATGCTCGCAAACAGAGAACACCACTGAGACCAGATTCAGCACGAAATACGAGAGGAGACGGAGAAGATCTCACGCTTATCGAGCAAATCCGGTGTGGTCTAGTGGCTAGGATACCTGGCTTTCACCCAGGAGGCCCGGGTTCGATTCCCGGTACCGGAACGGAAGTTTTTGCGCACACAACGCTCCATGTTTTGGCCTTCGAACTGTCGTTTGTCGCCCACCCTCCGGAGCTTCGGCCGAACGTAATCGGGGAAAACAGGCACATGATGCAATTACTGTCGGCACCGGAATAAAGGGAGAAGTGGCACTGGTCCGCTGTTGGGCTGCTACCAGCGTCAGTGGGAAGTCGGTGAAGTCGCCAGTTGCGGCAGAAGCCAGCTGTTACCGTAGTACGCCTACACACGCGTTCCAGTTATTCACATTGCTTGCAGCCGCTCCATCCACAACAAGGGTGAGCCCGGATAGCTCAGTCGGTAGAGCATTAGGCTTTTAACCTAAGGGTCCAGGGTTCAAGTCCCTGTCCGGGCGAAGATTTTAACGTTTCCGCAATGGCTCGTCTCGTAGCGATGGTAGCCCTGCCGTAATCAGTGCACAGAGTTCGTTTCCTGTCAACATTCTGCGCAGACCGGTTGCATTTCTCACGATTCCAGGGAAACTTCAGTTACGAGCAGTCGTGGCCGAGTGGTTAAGGCGTCTGACTAGAAATCAGATTCCCTCTGGGAGCGTAGGTTCGAGTCCTACCGACTGCGTCGGTTTTTTTCTTTTTTTGTTTAAGAAGAACGAGCAGAAAATTTCGCAGTTTGCCTGTCGTTTTGGTACCTCTCCACACCTCGCCTCTCACAGCCGTTTATAGTGCCTGTCATTTTGATAAGGGCGAATTCCAAGCGTCAGCTTTCGCGTCAGCCGAGCAAAGTCGGGACAAGTCGGGACATACTACAGGATGGTCTGCGTGGAGCAACGACGAAAAAAACCTTCATGTAACAGCACGCGGCTCACATACTCATACGAAAAAACCAGCGCCACTTGCGGTGGCCGGGAATCGAACCCGGATCAACTGCTTGGAAGGCAACTATGCTCACCATTACACCACCACCGCACTGCCGCTGCTCGCAACGCCCCGCTGTGTCGGCTTCCCGCCCGCCAGCAGCGGCCCACGGTGATAGTAGCTGCAGGCGCTTTTCGAGGTAGGAGGGTGCATCCACACGCATTCGGGTAGCGCCTCCACGCACGCTGCGTCTTTGGGCAAGACTAGTCGCCGCGGCCGCAAGGTTACTCACACGATAGTGATGAGCATTCGTTTTAAGGCAATGTAGTGGAGGACTCCACGTGTGTAGCACTTTTTTCGGTTGTATCCGACGTCGCTGGGTGGCAATCCCACTTTCCCATGCAGAAAAGTGCTCGGGAAGCACGGGCAGCTTGTCGAGCATCGGTGGTTCAATGGCATGTGCCTCAGTAGTGCAGTAGGCAGCGCGTAAGTCTCATAATCGTAAGGCTTGCCGGCACGATAGCTCAGCGTGTTCGGTCTGAGAGTTATCTGCCCTCTGTAATAAAAGACCGAGTCAACGATGAACTTGAACGGGCGTCATCGGACGTCCGCCCCCAACAAATGCAACGAAAGAAATGAGAACAAAAAAAAAAAAAATTGGTGAATGCTCGCTTAGCATGCGGACGGCCCGGGTTCGATTCCCGGCCGATGCATCGTTCTGCTGTTCTCGCTATAATGCTGCCGCGCCGATTCCTCGCCTGAGCTGCGTCAGCCTCAGGAATGTATAGCAGGATTCGCTGTGAGAAGAACCATACACGCAGCACGCAGTAGACCGTACCTGGACGGTCGCGTGCTATTTCTGAACTCTAACGTCGGCCTGGCCCAACAGGCCGCTGTGTTCAGGTGCCGCAAGGGCGATGTACTGTAACCTCGGGCAGTGCTGCGTTCCGTTGAAAAAGCTGCGGCAGCAGTTTAATCTAGCAAGTAGGGAAAGCACGTGTAGCAACACAACAGATTCTTGAGAAAGCGCAAACTGTCTATCTCTAATATGCGAGACTTACCAAGTTTCCTGTAACGTTGCTTGCAACGTGCCTCGGTAGCGCAGTAGGTAGCGCGTAAGTCTCATAATCTTATGGTCGTGAGTTCGATCCTCACCCGGGGCATTTAATTTGCTGTACATCATGGCTGAATTAACGGCGTTGCTGTTGCTAGGGAACGAACTTAATTGTCGTTCGTTATCCACAAGGAGGCTACACCTCAGCGTCAATATGTTTATTTCCAATTATGACAACGTACAACTTTGATCTTTCTCTTCCCTTGTTATGAGTAAAATAATGAATAGTCAATTTCGAGCTGTGCGCCATGCCAGTCTGTAGGCGCAAATATGCTCGCAAACAGAGAACACCACTGAGACCAGATTCAGCACGAAATACGAGAGGAGACGGAGAAGATCTCACGCTTATCGAGCAAATCCGGTGTGGTCTAGTGGCTAGGATACCTGGCTTTCACCCAGGATGCCCGGGTTCGATTCCCGGTACCGGAACGGAAGTTTTTGCGCACACAACGCTCCATGTTTTGGCCTTCGAACTGTCGTTTGTCGCCCACCTTCCGGAGCTTCGGCCGAACGTAATCGGGGAAAACAGGCACATGATGCAATTACTGTCGGCACCGGAATAAAGGGAGAAGTGGCACTGGTCCGCTGTTGGGCTGCTACCAGCGTCAGTGGGAAGTCGGTGAAGTCGCCAGTTGCGGCAGAAGCCAGCTGTTACCGTAGTACGCCTACACACGCGTTCCAGTTATTCACATTGCTTGCAGCCGCTCCATCCACAACAACGGTGAGCCCGGGTAGCTCAGTCGGTAGAGCATTAGGCTTTTAACCTAAGGGTCCAGGGTTCAAGTCCCTGTCCGGGCGAAGATTTTAACGTTTCCGCAATGGCTCGTCTCGTAGCGATGGTAGCCCTGCCGTAATCAGTGCACAGAGTTCGTTTCCTGTCAACATTCTGCGCAGACCGGTTGCATTTCTCACGATTCCAGGGAAACTTCAGTTACGAGCAGTCGTGGCCGAGTGGTTAAGGCGTCTGACTAGAAATCAGATTCCCTCTGGGAGCGTAGGTTCGAGTCCTACCGACTGCGTCGGTTTTTTTCTTTTTTTGTTTAAGAAGAACGAGCAGAAAATTTCGCAGTTTGCCTGTCGTTTTGGTACCTCTCCACACCTCGCCTCTCACAGCCGTTTATAGTGCCTGTCATTTTGATAAGGGCGAATTCCAAGCGTCAGCTTTCGCGTCAGCCGAGCAAAGTCGGGACAAGTCGGGACATACTACAGGATGGTCTGCGTGGAGCAACGACGAAAAAAACCTTCATGTAACAGCACGCGGCTCACATACTCATACGAAAAAACCAGCGCCACTTGCGGTGGCCGGGAATCGAACCCGGATCAACTGCTTGGAAGGCAACTATGCTCACCATTACACCACCACCGCACTGCCGCTGCTCGCAACGCCCCGCTGTGTCGGCTTCCCGCCCGCCAGCAGCGGCCCACGGTGATAGTAGCTGCAGGCGCTTTTCGAGGTAGGAGGGTGCATCCACACGCATTCGGGTAGCGCCTCCACGCACGCTGCGTCTTTGGGCAAGACTAGTCGCCGCGGCCGCAAGGTTACTCACACGATAGTGATGAGCATTCGTTTGAAGGCAATGTAGTGGAGGACTCCACGTGTGTAGCACTTTTTTCGGTTGTATCCGACGTCGCTGGGTGGCAATCCCACTTTCCCATGCAGAAAAGTGCTCGGGAAGCACGGGCAGCTTGTCGAGCATCGGTGGTTCAATGGCATGTGCCTCAGTAGTGCAGTAGGCAGCGCGTAAGTCTCATAATCGTAAGGCTTGCCGGCACGATAGCTCAGCGTGTTCGGTCTGAGAGTTATCTGCCCTCTGTAATAAAAGACCGAGTCAACGATGAACTTGAACGGGCGTCATCGGACGTCCGCCCCCAACAAATGCAACGAAAGAAATGAGAACAAAAAAAAAATTGGTGAATGCTCGCTTAGCATGCGGACGGCCCGGGTTCGATTCCCGGCCGATGCATCGTTCTGCTGTTCTCGCTATAATGCTGCCGCGCCGATTCCTCGCCTGAGCTGCGTCAGCCT
The DNA here is from genome assembly GCF_023898315.1 of Schistocerca nitens. Lineage (NCBI taxonomy): Eukaryota > Metazoa > Arthropoda > Insecta > Orthoptera > Acrididae > Schistocerca > Schistocerca nitens. The sequence goes on from NC_064617.1 coordinate 793,633,437, forward strand.
CAGGAATGTATAGCAGGATTCGCTGTGAGAAGAACCATACACGCAGCACGCAGTAGACCGTACCTGGACGGTCGCGTGCTATTTCTGAACTCTAACGTCGGCCTGGCCCAACAGGCCGCTGTGTTCAGGTGCCGCAAGGGCGATGTACTGTAACCTCGGGCAGTGCTGCGTTCCGTTGAAAAAGCTGCGGCAGCAGTTTAATCTAGCAAGTAGGGAAAGCACGTGTAGCAACACAACAGATTCTTGAGAAAGCGCAAACTGTCTATCTCTAATATGCGAGACTTACCAAGTTTCCTGTAACGTTGCTTGCAACGTGCCTCGGTAGCGCAGTAGGTAGCGCGTAAGTCTCATAATCTTAAGGTCGTGAGTTCGATCCTCACCCGGGGCATTTAATTTGCTGTACATCATGGCTGAATTAACGGCGTTGCTGTTGCTAGGGAACGAACTTAATTGTCGTTCGTTATCCACAAGGAGGCTACACCTCAGCGTCAATATGTTTATTTCCAATTATGACAACGTACAACTTTGATCTTTCTCTTCCCTTGTTATGAGTAAAATAATGAATAGTCAATTTCGAGCTGTGCGCCATGCCAGTCTGTAGGCGCAAATATGCTCGCAAACAGAGAACACCACTGAGACCAGATTCAGCACGAAATACGAGAGGAGACGGAGAAGATCTCACGCTTATCGAGCAAATCCGGTGTGGTCTAGTGGCTAGGATACCTGGCTTTCACCCAGGAGGCCCGGGTTCGATTCCCGGTACCGGAACGGAAGTTTTTGCGCACACAACGCTCCATGTTTTGGCCTTCGAACTGTCGTTTGTCGCCCACCCTCCGGAGCTTCGGCCGAACGTAATCGGGGAAAACAGGCACATGATGCAATTACTGTCGGCACCGGAATAAAGGGAGAAGTGGCACTGGTCCGCTGTTGGGCTGCTACCAGCGTCAGTGGGAAGTCGGTGAAGTCGCCAGTTGCGGCAGAAGCCAGCTGTTACCGTAGTACGCCTACACACGCGTTCCAGTTATTCACATTGCTTGCAGCCGCTCCATCCACAACAAGGGTGAGCCCGGATAGCTCAGTCGGTAGAGCATTAGGCTTTTAACCTAAGGGTCCAGGGTTCAAGTCCCTGTCCGGGCGAAGATTTTAACGTTTCCGCAATGGCTCGTCTCGTAGCGATGGTAGCCCTGCCGTAATCAGTGCACAGAGTTCGTTTCCTGTCAACATTCTGCGCAGACCGGTTGCATTTCTCACGATTCCAGGGAAACTTCAGTTACGAGCAGTCGTGGCCGAGTGGTTAAGGCGTCTGACTAGAAATCAGATTCCCTCTGGGAGCGTAGGTTCGAGTCCTACCGACTGCGTCGGTTTTTTTCTTTTTTTGTTTAAGAAGAACGAGCAGAAAATTTCGCAGTTTGCCTGTCGTTTTGGTACCTCTCCACACCTCGCCTCTCACAGCCGTTTATAGTGCCTGTCATTTTGATAAGGGCGAATTCCAAGCGTCAGCTTTCGCGTCAGCCGAGCAAAGTCGGGACAAGTCGGGACATACTACAGGATGGTCTGCGTGGAGCAACGACGAAAAAAACCTTCATGTAACAGCACGCGGCTCACATACTCATACGAAAAAACCAGCGCCACTTGCGGTGGCCGGGAATCGAACCCGGATCAACTGCTTGGAAGGCAACTATGCTCACCATTACACCACCACCGCACTGCCGCTGCTCGCAACGCCCCGCTGTGTCGGCTTCCCGCCCGCCAGCAGCGGCCCACGGTGATAGTAGCTGCAGGCGCTTTTCGAGGTAGGAGGGTGCATCCACACGCATTCGGGTAGCGCCTCCACGCACGCTGCGTCTTTGGGCAAGACTAGTCGCCGCGGCCGCAAGGTTACTCACACGATAGTGATGAGCATTCGTTTTAAGGCAATGTAGTGGAGGACTCCACGTGTGTAGCACTTTTTTCGGTTGTATCCGACGTCGCTGGGTGGCAATCCCACTTTCCCATGCAGAAAAGTGCTCGGGAAGCACGGGCAGCTTGTCGAGCATCGGTGGTTCAATGGCATGTGCCTCAGTAGTGCAGTAGGCAGCGCGTAAGTCTCATAATCGTAAGGCTTGCCGGCACGATAGCTCAGCGTGTTCGGTCTGAGAGTTATCTGCCCTCTGTAATAAAAGACCGAGTCAACGATGAACTTGAACGGGCGTCATCGGACGTCCGCCCCCAACAAATGCAACGAAAGAAATGAGAACAAAAAAAAAAAAAATTGGTGAATGCTCGCTTAGCATGCGGACGGCCCGGGTTCGATTCCCGGCCGATGCATCGTTCTGCTGTTCTCGCTATAATGCTGCCGCGCCGATTCCTCGCCTGAGCTGCGTCAGCCTCAGGAATGTATAGCAGGATTCGCTGTGAGAAGAACCATACACGCAGCACGCAGTAGACCGTACCTGGACGGTCGCGTGCTATTTCTGAACTCTAACGTCGGCCTGGCCCAACAGGCCGCTGTGTTCAGGTGCCGCAAGGGCGATGTACTGTAACCTCGGGCAGTGCTGCGTTCCGTTGAAAAAGCTGCGGCAGCAGTTTAATCTAGCAAGTAGGGAAAGCACGTGTAGCAACACAACAGATTCTTGAGAAAGCGCAAACTGTCTATCTCTAATATGCGAGACTTACCAAGTTTCCTGTAACGTTGCTTGCAACGTGCCTCGGTAGCGCAGTAGGTAGCGCGTAAGTCTCATAATCTTATGGTCGTGAGTTCGATCCTCACCCGGGGCATTTAATTTGCTGTACATCATGGCTGAATTAACGGCGTTGCTGTTGCTAGGGAACGAACTTAATTGTCGTTCGTTATCCACAAGGAGGCTACACCTCAGCGTCAATATGTTTATTTCCAATTATGACAACGTACAACTTTGATCTTTCTCTTCCCTTGTTATGAGTAAAATAATGAATAGTCAATTTCGAGCTGTGCGCCATGCCAGTCTGTAGGCGCAAATATGCTCGCAAACAGAGAACACCACTGAGACCAGATTCAGCACGAAATACGAGAGGAGACGGAGAAGATCTCACGCTTATCGAGCAAATCCGGTGTGGTCTAGTGGCTAGGATACCTGGCTTTCACCCAGGATGCCCGGGTTCGATTCCCGGTACCGGAACGGAAGTTTTTGCGCACACAACGCTCCATGTTTTGGCCTTCGAACTGTCGTTTGTCGCCCACCTTCCGGAGCTTCGGCCGAACGTAATCGGGGAAAACAGGCACATGATGCAATTACTGTCGGCACCGGAATAAAGGGAGAAGTGGCACTGGTCCGCTGTTGGGCTGCTACCAGCGTCAGTGGGAAGTCGGTGAAGTCGCCAGTTGCGGCAGAAGCCAGCTGTTACCGTAGTACGCCTACACACGCGTTCCAGTTATTCACATTGCTTGCAGCCGCTCCATCCACAACAACGGTGAGCCCGGGTAGCTCAGTCGGTAGAGCATTAGGCTTTTAACCTAAGGGTCCAGGGTTCAAGTCCCTGTCCGGGCGAAGATTTTAACGTTTCCGCAATGGCTCGTCTCGTAGCGATGGTAGCCCTGCCGTAATCAGTGCACAGAGTTCGTTTCCTGTCAACATTCTGCGCAGACCGGTTGCATTTCTCACGATTCCAGGGAAACTTCAGTTACGAGCAGTCGTGGCCGAGTGGTTAAGGCGTCTGACTAGAAATCAGATTCCCTCTGGGAGCGTAGGTTCGAGTCCTACCGACTGCGTCGGTTTTTTTCTTTTTTTGTTTAAGAAGAACGAGCAGAAAATTTCGCAGTTTGCCTGTCGTTTTGGTACCTCTCCACACCTCGCCTCTCACAGCCGTTTATAGTGCCTGTCATTTTGATAAGGGCGAATTCCAAGCGTCAGCTTTCGCGTCAGCCGAGCAAAGTCGGGACAAGTCGGGACATACTACAGGATGGTCTGCGTGGAGCAACGACGAAAAAAACCTTCATGTAACAGCACGCGGCTCACATACTCATACGAAAAAACCAGCGCCACTTGCGGTGGCCGGGAATCGAACCCGGATCAACTGCTTGGAAGGCAACTATGCTCACCATTACACCACCACCGCACTGCCGCTGCTCGCAACGCCCCGCTGTGTCGGCTTCCCGCCCGCCAGCAGCGGCCCACGGTGATAGTAGCTGCAGGCGCTTTTCGAGGTAGGAGGGTGCATCCACACGCATTCGGGTAGCGCCTCCACGCACGCTGCGTCTTTGGGCAAGACTAGTCGCCGCGGCCGCAAGGTTACTCACACGATAGTGATGAGCATTCGTTTTAAGGCAATGTAGTGGAGGACTCCACGTGTGTAGCACTTTTTTCGGTTGTATCCGACGTCGCTGGGTGGCAATCCCACTTTCCCATGCAGAAAAGTGCTCGGGAAGCACGGGCAGCTTGTCGAGCATCGGTGGTTCAATGGCATGTGCCTCAGTAGTGCAGTAGGCAGCGCGTAAGTCTCATAATCGTAAGGCTTGCCGGCACGATAGCTCAGCGTGTTCGGTCTGAGAGTTATCTGCCCTCTGTAATAAAAGACCGAGTCAACGATGAACTTGAACGGGCGTCATCGGACGTCCGCCCCCAACAAATGCAACGAAAGAAATGAGAACAAAAAAAAAAAAAATTGGTGAATGCTCGCTTAGCATGCGGACGGCCCGGGTTCGATTCCCGGCCGATGCATCGTTCTGCTGTTCTCGCTATAATGCTGCCGCGCCGATTCCTCGCCTGAGCTGCGTCAGCCTCAGGAATGTATAGCAGGATTCGCTGTGAGAAGAACCATACACGCAGCACGCAGTAGACCGTACCTGGACGGTCGCGTGCTATTTCTGAACTCTAACGTCGGCCTGGCCCAACAGGCCGCTGTGTTCAGGTGCCGCAAGGGCGATGTACTGTAACCTCGGGCAGTGCTGCGTTCCGTTGAAAAAGCTGCGGCAGCAGTTTAATCTAGCAAGTAGGGAAAGCACGTGTAGCAACACAACAGATTCTTGAGAAAGCGCAAACTGTCTATCTCTAATATGCGAGACTTACCAAGTTTCCTGTAACGTTGCTTGCAACGTGCCTCGGTAGCGCAGTAGGTAGCGCGTAAGTCTCATAATCTTAAGGTCGTGAGTTCGATCCTCACCCGGGGCATTTAATTTGCTGTACATCATGGCTGAATTAACGGCGTTGCTGTTGCTAGGGAACGAACTTAATTGTCGTTCGTTATCCACAAGGAGGCTACACCTCAGCGTCAATATGTTTATTTCCAATTATGACAACGTACAACTTTGATCTTTCTCTTCCCTTGTTATGAGTAAAATAATGAATAGTCAATTTCGAGCTGTGCGCCATGCCAGTCTGTAGGCGCAAATATGCTCGCAAACAGAGAACACCACTGAGACCAGATTCAGCACGAAATACGAGAGGAGACGGAGAAGATCTCACGCTTATCGAGCAAATCCGGTGTGGTCTAGTGGCTAGGATACCTGGCTTTCACCCAGGAGGCCCGGGTTCGATTCCCGGTACCGGAACGGAAGTTTTTGCGCACACAACGCTCCATGTTTTGGCCTTCGAACTGTCGTTTGTCGCCCACCTTCCGGAGCTTCGGCCGAACGTAATCGGGGAAAACAGGCACATGATGCAATTACTGTCGGCACCGGAATAAAGGGAGAAGTGGCACTGGTCCGCTGTTGGGCTGCTACCAGCGTCAGTGGGAAGTCGGTGAAGTCGCCAGTTGCGGCAGAAGCCAGCTGTTACCGTAGTACGCCTACACACGCGTTCCAGTTATTCACATTGCTTGCAGCCGCTCCATCCACAACAACGGTGAGCCCGGGTAGCTCAGTCGGTAGAGCATTAGGCTTTTAACCTAAGGGTCCAGGGTTCAAGTCCCTGTCCGGGCGAAGATTTTAACGTTTCCGCAATGGCTCGTCTCGTAGCGATGGTAGCCCTGCCGTAATCAGTGCACAGAGTTCGTTTCCTGTCAACATTCTGCGCAGACCGGTTGCATTTCTCACGATTCCAGGGAAACTTCAGTTACGAGCAGTCGTGGCCGAGTGGTTAAGGCGTCTGACTAGAAATCAGATTCCCTCTGGGAGCGTAGGTTCGAGTCCTACCGACTGCGTCGGTTTTTTTCTTTTTTTGTTTAAGAAGAACGAGCAGAAAATTTCGCAGTTTGCCTGTCGTTTTGGTACCTCTCCACACCTCGCCTCTCACAGCCGTTTATAGTGCCTGTCATTTTGATAAGGGCGAATTCCAAGCGTCAGCTTTCGCGTCAGCCGAGCAAAGTCGGGACAAGTCGGGACATACTACAGGATGGTCTGCGTGGAGCAACGACGAAAAAAACCTTCATGTAACAGCACGCGGCTCACATACTCATACGAAAAAACCAGCGCCACTTGCGGTGGCCGGGAATCGAACCCGGATCAACTGCTTGGAAGGCAACTATGCTCACCATTACACCACCACCGCACTGCCGCTGCTCGCAACGCCCCGCTGTGTCGGCTTCCCGCCCGCCAGCAGCGGCCCACGGTGATAGTAGCTGCAGGCGCTTTTCGAGGTAGGAGGGTGCATCCACACGCATTCGGGTAGCGCCTCCACGCACGCTGCGTCTTTGGGCAAGACTAGTCGCCGCGGCCGCAAGGTTACTCACACGATAGTGATGAGCATTCGTTTTAAGGCAATGTAGTGGAGGACTCCACGTGTGTAGCACTTTTTTCGGTTGTATCCGACGTCGCTGGGTGGCAATCCCACTTTCCCATGCAGAAAAGTGCTCGGGAAGCACGGGCAGCTTGTCGAGCATCGGTGGTTCAATGGCATGTGCCTCAGTAGTGCAGTAGGCAGCGCGTAAGTCTCATAATCGTAAGGCTTGCCGGCACGATAGCTCAGCGTGTTCGGTCTGAGAGTTATCTGCCCTCTGTAATAAAAGACCGAGTCAACGATGAACTTGAACGGGCGTCATCGGACGTCCGCCCCCAACAAATGCAACGAAAGAAATGAGAACAAAAAAAAAAAAAATTGGTGAATGCTCGCTTAGCATGCGGACGGCCCGGGTTCGATTCCCGGCCGATGCATCGTTCTGCTGTTCTCGCTATAATGCTGCCGCGCCGATTCCTCGCCTGAGCTGCGTCAGCCTCAGGAATGTATAGCAGGATTCGCTGTGAGAAGAACCATACACGCAGCACGCAGTAGACCGTACCTGGACGGTCGCGTGCTATTTCTGAACTCTAACGTCGGCCTGGCCCAACAGGCCGCTGTGTTCAGGTGCCGCAAGGGCGATGTACTGTAACCTCGGGCAGTGCTGCGTTCCGTTGAAAAAGCTGCGGCAGCAGTTTAATCTAGCAAGTAGGGAAAGCACGTGTAGCAACACAACAGATTCTTGAGAAAGCGCAAACTGTCTATCTCTAATATGCGAGACTTACCAAGTTTCCTGTAACGTTGCTTGCAACGTGCCTCGGTAGCGCAGTAGGTAGCGCGTAAGTCTCATAATCTTAAGGTCGTGAGTTCGATCCTCACCCGGGGCATTTAATTTGCTGTACATCATGGCTGAATTAACGGCGTTGCTGTTGCTAGGGAACGAACTTAATTGTCGTTCGTTATCCACAAGGAGGCTACACCTCAGCGTCAATATGTTTATTTCCAATTATGACAACGTACAACTTTGATCTTTCTCTTCCCTTGTTATGAGTAAAATAATGAATAGTCAATTTCGAGCTGTGCGCCATGCCAGTCTGTAGGCGCAAATATGCTCGCAAACAGAGAACACCACTGAGACCAGATTCAGCACGAAATACGAGAGGAGACGGAGAAGATCTCACGCTTATCGAGCAAATCCGGTGTGGTCTAGTGGCTAGGATACCTGGCTTTCACCCAGGAGGCCCGGGTTCGATTCCCGGTACCGGAACGGAAGTTTTTGCGCACACAACGCTCCATGTTTTGGCCTTCGAACTGTCGTTTGTCGCCCACCTTCCGGAGCTTCGGCCGAACGTAATCGGGGAAAACAGGCACATGATGCAATTACTGTCGGCACCGGAATAAAGGGAGAAGTGGCACTGGTCCGCTGTTGGGCTGCTACCAGCGTCAGTGGGAAGTCGGTGAAGTCGCCAGTTGCGGCAGAAGCCAGCTGTTACCGTAGTACGCCTACACACGCGTTCCAGTTATTCACATTGCTTGCAGCCGCTCCATCCACAACAACGGTGAGCCCGGGTAGCTCAGTCGGTAGAGCATTAGGCTTTTAACCTAAGGGTCCAGGGTTCAAGTCCCTGTCCGGGCGAAGATTTTAACGTTTCCGCAATGGCTCGTCTCGTAGCGATGGTAGCCCTGCCGTAATCAGTGCACAGAGTTCGTTTCCTGTCAACATTCTGCGCAGACCGGTTGCATTTCTCACGATTCCAGGGAAACTTCAGTTACGAGCAGTCGTGGCCGAGTGGTTAAGGCGTCTGACTAGAAATCAGATTCCCTCTGGGAGCGTAGGTTCGAGTCCTACCGACTGCGTCGGTTTTTTTCTTTTTTTGTTTAAGAAGAACGAGCAGAAAATTTCGCAGTTTGCCTGTCGTTTTGGTACCTCTCCACACCTCGCCTCTCACAGCCGTTTATAGTGCCTGTCATTTTGATAAGGGCGAATTCCAAGCGTCAGCTTTCGCGTCAGCCGAGCAAAGTCGGGACAAGTCGGGACATACTACAGGATGGTCTGCGTGGAGCAACGACGAAAAAAACCTTCATGTAACAGCACGCGGCTCACATACTCATACGAAAAAACCAGCGCCACTTGCGGTGGCCGGGAATCGAACCCGGATCAACTGCTTGGAAGGCAACTATGCTCACCATTACACCACCACCGCACTGCCGCTGCTCGCAACGCCCCGCTGTGTCGGCTTCCCGCCCGCCAGCAGCGGCCCACGGTGATAGTAGCTGCAGGCGCTTTTCGAGGTAGGAGGGTGCATCCACACGCATTCGGGTAGCGCCTCCACGCACGCTGCGTCTTTGGGCAAGACTAGTCGCCGCGGCCGCAAGGTTACTCACACGATAGTGATGAGCATTCGTTTTAAGGCAATGTAGTGGAGGACTCCACGTGTGTAGCACTTTTTTCGGTTGTATCCGACGTCGCTGGGTGGCAATCCCACTTTCCCATGCAGAAAAGTGCTCGGGAAGCACGGGCAGCTTGTCGAGCATCGGTGGTTCAATGGCATGTGCCTCAGTAGTGCAGTAGGCAGCGCGTAAGTCTCATAATCGTAAGGCTTGCCGGCACGATAGCTCAGCGTGTTCGGTCTGAGAGTTATCTGCCCTCTGTAATAAAAGACCGAGTCAACGATGAACTTGAACGGGCGTCATCGGACGTCCGCCCCCAACAAATGCAACGAAAGAAATGAGAACAAAAAAAAATTGGTGAATGCTCGCTTAGCATGCGGACGGCCCGGGTTCGATTCCCGGCCGATGCATCGTTCTGCTGTTCTCGCTATAATGCTGCCGCGCCGATTCCTCGCCTGAGCTGCGTCAGCCTCAGGAATGTATAGCAGGATTCGCTGTGAGAAGAACCATACACGCAGCACGCAGTAGACCGTACCTGGACGGTCGCGTGCTATTTCTGAACTCTAACGTCGGCCTGGCCCAACAGGCCGCTGTGTTCAGGTGCCGCAAGGGCGATGTACTGTAACCTCGGGCAGTGCTGCGTTCCGTTGAAAAAGCTGCGGCAGCAGTTTAATCTAGCAAGTAGGGAAAGCACGTGTAGCAACACAACAGATTCTTGAGAAAGCGCAAACTGTCTATCTCTAATATGCGAGACTTACCAAGTTTCCTGTAACGTTGCTTGCAACGTGCCTCGGTAGCGCAGTAGGTAGCGCGTAAGTCTCATAATCTTAAGGTCGTGAGTTCGATCCTCACCCGGGGCATTTAATTTGCTGTACATCATGGCTGAATTAACGGCGTTGCTGTTGCTAGGGAACGAACTTAATTGTCGTTCGTTATCCACAAGGAGGCTACACCTCAGCGTCAATATGTTTATTTCCAATTATGACAACGTACAACTTTGATCTTTCTCTTCCCTTGTTATGAGTAAAATAATGAATAGTCAATTTCGAGCTGTGCGCCATGCCAGTCTGTAGGCGCAAATATGCTCGCAAACAGAGAACACCACTGAGACCAGATTCAGCACGAAATACGAGAGGAGACGGAGAAGATCTCACGCTTATCGAGCAAATCCGGTGTGGTCTAGTGGCTAGGATACCTGGCTTTCACCCAGGAGGCCCGGGTTCGATTCCCGGTACCGGAACGGAAGTTTTTGCGCACACAACGCTCCATGTTTTGGCCTTCGAACTGTCGTTTGTCGCCCACCTTCCGGAGCTTCGGCCGAACGTAATCGGGGAAAACAGGCACATGATGCAATTACTGTCGGCACCGGAATAAAGGGAGAAGTGGCACTGGTCCGCTGTTGGGCTGCTACCAGCGTCAGTGGGAAGTCGGTGAAGTCGCCAGTTGCGGCAGAAGCCAGCTGTTACCGTAGTACGCCTACACACGCGTTCCAGTTATTCACATTGCTTGCAGCCGCTCCATCCACAACAACGGTGAGCCCGGGTAGCTCCGTCGGTAGAGCATTAGGCTTTTAACCTAAGGGTCCAGGGTTCAAGTCCCTGTCCGGGCGAAGATTTTAACGTTTCCGCAATGGCTCGTCTCGTAGCGATGGTAGCCCTGCCGTAATCAGTGCACAGAGTTCGTTTCCTGTCAACATTCTGCGCAGACCGGTTGCATTTCTCACGATTCCAGGGAAACTTCAGTTACGAGCAGTCGTGGCCGAGTGGTTAAGGCGTCTGACTAGAAATCAGATTCCCTCTGGGAGCGTAGGTTCGAGTCCTACCGACTGCGTCGGTTTTTTTCTTTTTTTGTTTAAGAAGAACGAGCAGAAAATTTCGCAGTTTGCCTGTCGTTTTGGTACCTCTCCACACCTCGCCTCTCACAGCCGTTTATAGTGCCTGTCATTTTGATAAGGGCGAATTCCAAGCGTCAGCTTTCGCGTCAGCCGAGCAAAGTCGGGACAAGTCGGGACATACTACAGGATGGTCTGCGTGGAGCAACGACGAAAAAAACCTTCATGTAACAGCACGCGGCTCACATACTCATACGAAAAAACCAGCGCCACTTGCGGTGGCCGGGAATCGAACCCGGATCAACTGCTTGGAAGGCAACTATGCTCACCATTACACCACCACCGCACTGCCGCTGCTCGCAACGCCCCGCTGTGTCGGCTTCCCGCCCGCCAGCAGCGGCCCACGGTGATAGTAGCTGCAGGCGCTTTTCGAGGTAGGAGGGTGCATCCACACGCATTCGGGTAGCGCCTCCACGCACGCTGCGTCTTTGGGCAAGACTAGTCGCCGCGGCCGCAAGGTTACTCACACGATAGTGATGAGCATTCGTTTTAAGGCAATGTAGTGGAGGACTCCACGTGTGTAGCACTTTTTTCGGTTGTATCCGACGTCGCTGGGTGGCAATCCCACTTTCCCATGCAGAAAAGTGCTCGGGAAGCACGGGCAGCTTGTCGAGCATCGGTGGTTCAATGGCATGTGCCTCAGTAGTGCAGTAGGCAGCGCGTAAGTCTCATAATCGTAAGGCTTGCCGGCACGATAGCTCAGCGTGTTCGGTCTGAGAGTTATCTGCCCTCTGTAATAAAAGACCGAGTCAACGATGAACTTGAACGGGCGTCATCGGACGTCCGCCCCCAACAAATGCAACGAAAGAAATGAGAACAAAAATTGGTGAATGCTCGCTTAGCATGCGGACGGCCCGGGTTCGATTCCCGGCCGATGCATCGTTCTGCTGTTCTCGCTATAATGCTGCCGCGCCGATTCCTCGCCTGAGCTGCGTCAGCCTCAGGAATGTATAGCAGGATTCGCTGTGAGAAGAACCATACACGCAGCACGCAGTAGACCGTACCTGGACGGTCGCGTGCTATTTCTGAACTCTAACGTCGGCCTGGCCCAACAGGCCGCTGTGTTCAGGTGCCGCAAGGGCGATGTACTGTAACCTCGGGCAGTGCTGCGTTCCGTTGAAAAAGCTGCGGCAGCAGTTTAATCTAGCAAGTAGGGAAAGCACGTGTAGCAACACAACAGATTCTTGAGAAAGCGCAAACTGTCTATCTCTAATATGCGAGACTTACCAAGTTTCCTGTAACGTTGCTTGCAACGTGCCTCGGTAGCGCAGTAGGTAGCGCGTAAGTCTCATAATCTTAAGGTCGTGAGTTCGATCCTCACCCGGGGCATTTAATTTGCTGTACATCATGGCTGAATTAACGGCGTTGCTGTTGCTAGGGAACGAACTTAATTGTCGTTCGTTATCCACAAGGAGGCTACACCTCAGCGTCAATATGTTTATTTCCAATTATGACAACGTACAACTTTGATCTTTCTCTTCCCTTGTTATGAGTAAAATAATGAATAGTCAATTTCGAGCTGTGCGCCATGCCAGTCTGTAGGCGCAAATATGCTCGCAAACAGAGAACACCACTGAGACCAGATTCAGCACGAAATACGAGAGGAGACGGAGAAGATCTCACGCTTATCGAGCAAATCCGGTGTGGTCTAGTGGCTAGGATACCTGGCTTTCACCCAGGAGGCCCGGGTTCGATTCCCGGTACCGGAACGGAAGTTTTTGCGCACACAACGCTCCATGTTTTGGCCTTCGAACTGTCGTTTGTCGCCCACCTTCCGGAGCTTCGGCCGAACGTAATCGGGGAAAACAGGCACATGATGCAATTACTGTCGGCACCGGAATAAAGGGAGAAGTGGCACTGGTCCGCTGTTGGGCTGCTACCAGCGTCAGTGGGAAGTCGGTGAAGTCGCCAGTTGCGGCAGAAGCCAGCTGTTACCGTAGTACGCCTACACACGCGTTCCAGTTATTCACATTGCTTGCAGCCGCTCCATCCACAACAACGGTGAGCCCGGGTAGCTCAGTCGGTAGAGCATTAGGCTTTTAACCTAAGGGTCCAGGGTTCAAGTCCCTGTCCGGGCGAAGATTTTAACGTTTCCGCAATGGCTCGTCTCGTAGCGATGGTAGCCCTGCCGTAATCAGTGCACAGAGTTCGTTTCCTGTCAACATTCTGCGCAGACCGGTTGCATTTCTCACGATTCCAGGGAAACTTCAGTTACGAGCAGTCGTGGCCGAGTGGTTAAGGCGTCTGACTAGAAATCAGATTCCCTCTGGGAGCGTAGGTTCGAGTCCTACCGACTGCGTCGGTTTTTTTCTTTTTTTGTTTAAGAAGAACGAGCAGAAAATTTCGCAGTTTGCCTGTCGTTTTGGTACCTCTCCACACCTCGCCTCTCACAGCCGTTTATAGTGCCTGTCATTTTGATAAGGGCGAATTCCAAGCGTCAGCTTTCGCGTCAGCCGAGCAAAGTCGGGACAAGTCGGGACATACTACAGGATGGTCTGCGTGGAGCAACGACGAAAAAAACCTTCATGTAACAGCACGCGGCTCACATACTCATACGAAAAAACCAGCGCCACTTGCGGTGGCCGGGAATCGAACCCGGATCAACTGCTTGGAAGGCAACTATGCTCACCATTACACCACCACCGCACTGCCGCTGCTCGCAACGCCCCGCTGTGTCGGCTTCCCGCCCGCCAGCAGCGGCCCACGGTGATAGTAGCTGCAGGCGCTTTTCGAGGTAGGAGGGTGCATCCACACGCATTCGGGTAGCGCCTCCACGCACGCTGCGTCTTTGGGCAAGACTAGTCGCCGCGGCCGCAAGGTTACTCACACGATAGTGATGAGCATTCGTTTTAAGGCAATGTAGTGGAGGACTCCACGTGTGTAGCACTTTTTTCGGTTGTATCCGACGTCGCTGGGTGGCAATCCCACTTTCCCATGCAGAAAAGTGCTCGGGAAGCACGGGCAGCTTGTCGAGCATCGGTGGTTCAATGGCATGTGCCTCAGTAGTGCAGTAGGCAGCGCGTAAGTCTCATAATCGTAAGGCTTGCCGGCACGATAGCTCAGCGTGTTCGGTCTGAGAGTTATCTGCCCTCTGTAATAAAAGACCGAGTCAACGATGAACTTGAACGGGCGTCATCGGACGTCCGCCCCCAACAAATGCAACGAAAGAAATGAGAACAAAAATTGGTGAATGCTCGCTTAGCATGCGGACGGCCCGGGTTCGATTCCCGGCCGATGCATCGTTCTGCTGTTCTCGCTATAATGCTGCCGCGCCGATTCCTCGCCTGAGCTGCGTCAGCCTCAGGAATGTATAGCAGGATTCGCTGTGAGAAGAACCATACACGCAGCACGCAGTAGACCGTACCTGGACGGTCGCGTGCTATTTCTGAACTCTAACGTCGGCCTGGCCCAACAGGCCGCTGTGTTCAGGTGCCGCAAGGGCGATGTACTGTAACCTCGGGCAGTGCTGCGTTCCGTTGAAAAAGCTGCGGCAGCAGTTTAATCTAGCAAGTAGGGAAAGCACGTGTAGCAACACAACAGATTCTTGAGAAAGCGCAAACTGTCTATCTCTAATATGCGAGACTTACCAAGTTTCCTGTAACGTTGCTTGCAACGTGCCTCGGTAGCGCAGTAGGTAGCGCGTAAGTCTCATAATCTTAAGGTCGTGAGTTCGATCCTCACCCGGGGCATTTAATTTGCTGTACATCATGGCTGAATTAACGGCGTTGCTGTTGCTAGGGAACGAACTTAATTGTCGTTCGTTATCCACAAGGAGGCTACACCTCAGCGTCAATATGTTTATTTCCAATTATGACAACGTACAACTTTGATCTTTCTCTTCCCTTGTTATGAGTAAAATAATGAATAGTCAATTTCGAGCTGTGCGCCATGCCAGTCTGTAGGCGCAAATATGCTCGCAAACAGAGAACACCACTGAGACCAGATTCAGCACGAAATACGAGAGGAGACGGAGAAGATCTCACGCTTATCGAGCAAATCCGGTGTGGTCTAGTGGCTAGGATACCTGGCTTTCACCCAGGAGGCCCGGGTTCGATTCCCGGTACCGGAACGGAAGTTTTTGCGCACACAACGCTCCATGTTTTGGCCTTCGAACTGTCGTTTGTCGCCCACCTTCCGGAGCTTCGGCCGAACGTAATCGGGGAAAACAGGCACATGATGCAATTACTGTCGGCACCGGAATAAAGGGAGAAGTGGCACTGGTCCGCTGTTGGGCTGCTACCAGCGTCAGTGGGAAGTCGGTGAAGTCGCCAGTTGCGGCAGAAGCCAGCTGTTACCGTAGTACGCCTACACACGCGTTCCAGTTATTCACATTGCTTGCAGCCGCTCCATCCACAACAACGGTGAGCCCGGGTAGCTCAGTCGGTAGAGCATTAGGCTTTTAACCTAAGGGTCCAGGGTTCAAGTCCCTGTCCGGGCGAAGATTTTAACGTTTCCGCAATGGCTCGTCTCGTAGCGATGGTAGCCCTGCCGTAATCAGTGCACAGAGTTCGTTTCCTGTCAACATTCTGCGCAGACCGGTTGCATTTCTCACGATTCCAGGGAAACTTCAGTTACGAGCAGTCGTGGCCGAGTGGTTAAGGCGTCTGACTAGAAATCAGATTCCCTCTGGGAGCGTAGGTTCGAGTCCTACCGACTGCGTCGGTTTTTTTCTTTTTTTGTTTAAGAAGAACGAGCAGAAAATTTCGCAGTTTGCCTGTCGTTTTGGTACCTCTCCACACCTCGCCTCTCACAGCCGTTTATAGTGCCTGTCATTTTGATAAGGGCGAATTCCAAGCGTCAGCTTTCGCGTCAGCCGAGCAAAGTCGGGACAAGTCGGGACATACTACAGGATGGTCTGCGTGGAGCAACGACGAAAAAAACCTTCATGTAACAGCACGCGGCTCACATACTCATACGAAAAAACCAGCGCCACTTGCGGTGGCCGGGAATCGAACCCGGATCAACTGCTTGGAAGGCAACTATGCTCACCATTACACCACCACCGCACTGCCGCTGCTCGCAACGCCCCGCTGTGTCGGCTTCCCGCCCGCCAGCAGCGGCCCACGGTGATAGTAGCTGCAGGCGCTTTTCGAGGTAGGAGGGTGCATCCACACGCATTCGGGTAGCGCCTCCACGCACGCTGCGTCTTTGGGCAAGACTAGTCGCCGCGGCCGCAAGGTTACTCACACGATAGTGATGAGCATTCGTTTTAAGGCAATGTAGTGGAGGACTCCACGTGTGTAGCACTTTTTTCGGTTGTATCCGACGTCGCTGGGTGGCAATCCCACTTTCCCATGCAGAAAAGTGCTCGGGAAGCACGGGCAGCTTGTCGAGCATCGGTGGTTCAATGGCATGTGCCTCAGTAGTGCAGTAGGCAGCGCGTAAGTCTCATAATCGTAAGGCTTGCCGGCACGATAGCTCAGCGTGTTCGGTCTGAGAGTTATCTGCCCTCTGTAATAAAAGACCGAGTCAACGATGAACTTGAACGGGCGTCATCGGACGTCCGCCCCCAACAAATGCAACGAAAGAAATGAGAACAAAAATTGGTGAATGCTCGCTTAGCATGCGGACGGCCCGGGTTCGATTCCCGGCCGATGCATCGTTCTGCTGTTCTCGCTATAATGCTGCCGCGCCGATTCCTCGCCTGAGCTGCGTCAGCCTCAGGAATGTATAGCAGGATTCGCTGTGAGAAGAACCATACACGCAGCACGCAGTAGACCGTACCTGGACGGTCGCGTGCTATTTCTGAACTCTAACGTCGGCCTGGCCCAACAGGCCGCTGTGTTCAGGTGCCGCAAGGGCGATGTACTGTAACCTCGGGCAGTGCTGCGTTCCGTTGAAAAAGCTGCGGCAGCAGTTTAATCTAGCAAGTAGGGAAAGCACGTGTAGCAACACAACAGATTCTTGAGAAAGCGCAAACTGTCTATCTCTAATATGCGAGACTTACCAAGTTTCCTGTAACGTTGCTTGCAACGTGCCTCGGTAGCGCAGTAGGTAGCGCGTAAGTCTCATAATCTTAAGGTCGTGAGTTCGATCCTCACCCGGGGCATTTAATTTGCTGTACATCATGGCTGAATTAACGGCGTTGCTGTTGCTAGGGAACGAACTTAATTGTCGTTCGTTATCCACAAGGAGGCTACACCTCAGCGTCAATATGTTTATTTCCAATTATGACAACGTACAACTTTGATCTTTCTCTTCCCTTGTTATGAGTAAAATAATGAATAGTCAATTTCGAGCTGTGCGCCATGCCAGTCTGTAGGCGCAAATATGCTCGCAAACAGAGAACACCACTGAGACCAGATTCAGCACGAAATACGAGAGGAGACGGAGAAGATCTCACGCTTATCGAGCAAATCCGGTGTGGTCTAGTGGCTAGGATACCTGGCTTTCACCCAGGAGGCCCGGGTTCGATTCCCGGTACCGGAACGGAAGTTTTTGCGCACACAACGCTCCATGTTTTGGCCTTCGAACTGTCGTTTGTCGCCCACCTTCCGGAGCTTCGGCCGAACGTAATCGGGGAAAACAGGCACATGATGCAATTACTGTCGGCACCGGAATAAAGGGAGAAGTGGCACTGGTCCGCTGTTGGGCTGCTACCAGCGTCAGTGGGAAGTCGGTGAAGTCGCCAGTTGCGGCAGAAGCCAGCTGTTACCGTAGTACGCCTACACACGCGTTCCAGTTATTCACATTGCTTGCAGCCGCTCCATCCACAACAACGGTGAGCCCGGGTAGCTCAGTCGGTAGAGCATTAGGCTTTTAACCTAAGGGTCCAGGGTTCAAGTCCCTGTCCGGGCGAAGATTTTAACGTTTCCGCAATGGCTCGTCTCGTAGCGATGGTAGCCCTGCCGTAATCAGTGCACAGAGTTCGTTTCCTGTCAACATTCTGCGCAGACCGGTTGCATTTCTCACGATTCCAGGGAAACTTCAGTTACGAGCAGTCGTGGCCGAGTGGTTAAGGCGTCTGACTAGAAATCAGATTCCCTCTGGGAGCGTAGGTTCGAGTCCTACCGACTGCGTCGGTTTTTTTCTTTTTTTGTTTAAGAAGAACGAGCAGAAAATTTCGCAGTTTGCCTGTCGTTTTGGTACCTCTCCACACCTCGCCTCTCACAGCCGTTTATAGTGCCTGTCATTTTGATAAGGGCGAATTCCAAGCGTCAGCTTTCGCGTCAGCCGAGCAAAGTCGGGACAAGTCGGGACATACTACAGGATGGTCTGCGTGGAGCAACGACGAAAAAAACCTTCATGTAACAGCACGCGGCTCACATACTCATACGAAAAAACCAGCGCCACTTGCGGTGGCCGGGAATCGAACCCGGATCAACTGCTTGGAAGGCAACTATGCTCACCATTACACCACCACCGCACTGCCGCTGCTCGCAACGCCCCGCTGTGTCGGCTTCCCGCCCGCCAGCAGCGGCCCACGGTGATAGTAGCTGCAGGCGCTTTTCGAGGTAGGAGGGTGCATCCACACGCATTCGGGTAGCGCCTCCACGCACGCTGCGTCTTTGGGCAAGACTAGTCGCCGCGGCCGCAAGGTTACTCACACGATAGTGATGAGCATTCGTTTTAAGGCAATGTAGTGGAGGACTCCACGTGTGTAGCACTTTTTTCGGTTGTATCCGACGTCGCTGGGTGGCAATCCCACTTTCCCATGCAGAAAAGTGCTCGGGAAGCACGGGCAGCTTGTCGAGCATCGGTGGTTCAATGGCATGTGCCTCAGTAGTGCAGTAGGCAGCGCGTAAGTCTCATAATCGTAAGGCTTGCCGGCACGATAGCTCAGCGTGTTCGGTCTGAGAGTTATCTGCCCTCTGTAATAAAAGACCGAGTCAACGATGAACTTGAACGGGCGTCATCGGACGTCCGCCCCCAACAAATGCAACGAAAGAAATGAGAACAAAAAAAAAATTGGTGAATGCTCGCTTAGCATGCGGACGGCCCGGGTTCGATTCCCGGCCGATGCATCGTTCTGCTGTTCTCGCTATAATGCTGCCGCGCCGATTCCTCGCCTGAGCTGCGTCAGCCTCAGGAATGTATAGCAGGATTCGCTGTGAGAAGAACCATACACGCAGCACGCAGTAGACCGTACCTGGACGGTCGCGTGCTATTTCTGAACTCTAACGTCGGCCTGGCCCAACAGGCCGCTGTGTTCAGGTGCCGCAAGGGCGATGTACTGTAACCTCGGGCAGTGCTGCGTTCCGTTGAAAAAGCTGCGGCAGCAGTTTAATCTAGCAAGTAGGGAAAGCACGTGTAGCAACACAACAGATTCTTGAGAAAGCGCAAACTGTCTATCTCTAATATGCGAGACTTACCAAGTTTCCTGTAACGTTGCTTGCAACGTGCCTCGGTAGCGCAGTAGGTAGCGCGTAAGTCTCATAATCTTAAGGTCGTGAGTTCGATCCTCACCCGGGGCATTTAATTTGCTGTACATCATGGCTGAATTAACGGCGTTGCTGTTGCTAGGGAACGAACTTAATTGTCGTTCGTTATCCACAAGGAGGCTACACCTCAGCGTCAATATGTTTATTTCCAATTATGACAACGTACAACTTTGATCTTTCTCTTCCCTTGTTATGAGTAAAATAATGAATAGTCAATTTCGAGCTGTGCGCCATGCCAGTCTGTAGGCGCAAATATGCTCGCAAACAGAGAACACCACTGAGACCAGATTCAGCACGAAATACGAGAGGAGACGGAGAAGATCTCACGCTTATCGAGCAAATCCGGTGTGGTCTAGTGGCTAGGATACCTGGCTTTCACCCAGGAGGCCCGGGTTCGATTCCCGGTACCGGAACGGAAGTTTTTGCGCACACAACGCTCCATGTTTTGGCCTTCGAACTGTCGTTTGTCGCCCACCTTCCGGAGCTTCGGCCGAACGTAATCGGGGAAAACAGGCACATGATGCAATTACTGTCGGCACCGGAATAAAGGGAGAAGTGGCACTGGTCCGCTGTTGGGCTGCTACCAGCGTCAGTGGGAAGTCGGTGAAGTCGCCAGTTGCGGCAGAAGCCAGCTGTTACCGTAGTACGCCTACACACGCGTTCCAGTTATTCACATTGCTTGCAGCCGCTCCATCCACAACAACGGTGAGCCCGGGTAGCTCAGTCGGTAGAGCATTAGGCTTTTAACCTAAGGGTCCAGGGTTCAAGTCCCTGTCCGGGCGAAGATTTTAATGTTTCCGCAATGGCTCGTCTCGTAGCGATGGTAGCCCTGCCGTAATCAGTGCACAGAGTTCGTTTCCTGTCAACATTCTGCGCAGACCGGTTGCATTTCTCACGATTCCAGGGAAACTTCAGTTACGAGCAGTCGTGGCCGAGTGGTTAAGGCGTCTGACTAGAAATCAGATTCCCTCTGGGAGCGTAGGTTCGAGTCCTACCGACTGCGTCGGTTTTTTTCTTTTTTTGTTTAAGAAGAACGAGCAGAAAATTTCGCAGTTTGCCTGTCGTTTTGGTACCTCTCCACACCTCGCCTCTCACAGCCGTTTATAGTGCCTGTCATTTTGATAAGGGCGAATTCCAAGCGTCAGCTTTCGCGTCAGCCGAGCAAAGTCGGGACAAGTCGGGACATACTACAGGATGGTCTGCGTGGAGCAACGACGAAAAAAACCTTCATGTAACAGCACGCGGCTCACATACTCATACGAAAAAACCAGCGCCACTTGCGGTGGCCGGGAATCGAACCCGGATCAACTGCTTGGAAGGCAACTATGCTCACCATTACACCACCACCGCACTGCCGCTGCTCGCAACGCCCCGCTGTGTCGGCTTCCCGCCCGCCAGCAGCGGCCCACGGTGATAGTAGCTGCAGGCGCTTTTCGAGGTAGGAGGGTGCATCCACACGCATTCGGGTAGCGCCTCCACGCACGCTGCGTCTTTGGGCAAGACTAGTCGCCGCGGCCGCAAGGTTACTCACACGATAGTGATGAGCATTCGTTTTAAGGCAATGTAGTGGAGGACTCCACGTGTGTAGCACTTTTTTCGGTTGTATCCGACGTCGCTGGGTGGCAATCCCACTTTCCCATGCAGAAAAGTGCTCGGGAAGCACGGGCAGCTTGTCGAGCATCGGTGGTTCAATGGCATGTGCCTCAGTAGTGCAGTAGGCAGCGCGTAAGTCTCATAATCGTAAGGCTTGCCGGCACGATAGCTCAGCGTGTTCGGTCTGAGAGTTATCTGCCCTCTGTAATAAAAGACCGAGTCAACGATGAACTTGAACGGGCGTCATCGGACGTCCGCCCCCAACAAATGCAACGAAAGAAATGAGAACAAAAATTGGTGAATGCTCGCTTAGCATGCGGACGGCCCGGGTTCGATTCCCGGCCGATGCATCGTTCTGCTGTTCTCGCTATAATGCTGCCGCGCCGATTCCTCGCCTGAGCTGCGTCAGCCTCAGGAATGTATAGCAGGATTCGCTGTGAGAAGAACCATACACGCAGCACGCAGTAGATCGTACTTGGACGGTCGCGTGCTATTTCTGAACTCTAACGTCGGCCTGGCCCAACAGGCCGCTGTGTTCAGGTGCCGCAAGGGCGATGTACTGTAACCTCGGGCAGTGCTGCGTTCCGTTGAAAAAGCTGCGGCAGCAGTTTAATCTAGCAAGTAGGGAAAGCACGTGTAGCAACACAACAGATTCTTGAGAAAGCGCAAACTGTCTATCTCTAATATGCGAGACTTACCAAGTTTCCTGTAACGTTGCTTGCAACGTGCCTCGGTAGCGCAGTAGGTAGCGCGTAAGTCTCATAATCTTAAGGTCGTGAGTTCGATCCTCACCCGGGGCATTTAATTTGCTGTACATCATGGCTGAATTAACGGCGTTGCTGTTGCTAGGGAACGAACTTAATTGTCGTTCGTTATCCACAAGGAGGCTACACCTCAGCGTCAATATGTTTATTTCCAATTATGACAACGTACAACTTTGATCTTTCTCTTCCCTTGTTATGAGTAAAATAATGAATAGTCAATTTCGAGCTGTGCGCCATGCCAGTCTGTAGGCGCAAATATGCTCGCAAACAGAGAACACCACTGAGACCAGATTCAGCACGAAATACGAGAGGAGACGGAGAAGATCTCACGCTTATCGAGCAAATCCGGTGTGGTCTAGTGGCTAGGATACCTGGCTTTCACCCAGGAGGCCCGGGTTCGATTCCCGGTACCGGAACGGAAGTTTTTGCGCACACAACGCTCCATGTTTTGGCCTTCGAACTGTCGTTTGTCGCCCACCCTCCGGAGCTTCGGCCGAACGTAATCGGGGAAAACAGGCACATGATGCAATTACTGTCGGCACCGGAATAAAGGGAGAAGTGGCACTGGTCCGCTGTTGGGCTGCTACCAGCGTCAGTGGGAAGTCGGTGAAGTCGCCAGTTGCGGCAGAAGCCAGCTGTTACCGTAGTACGCCTACACACGCGTTCCAGTTATTCACATTGCTTGCAGCCGCTCCATCCACAACAAGGGTGAGCCCGGATAGCTCAGTCGGTAGAGCATTAGGCTTTTAACCTAAGGGTCCAGGGTTCAAGTCCCTGTCCGGGCGAAGATTTTAACGTTTCCGCAATGGCTCGTCTCGTAGCGATGGTAGCCCTGCCGTAATCAGTGCACAGAGTTCGTTTCCTGTCAACATTCTGCGCAGACCGGTTGCATTTCTCACGATTCCAGGGAAACTTCAGTTACGAGCAGTCGTGGCCGAGTGGTTAAGGCGTCTGACTAGAAATCAGATTCCCTCTGGGAGCGTAGGTTCGAGTCCTACCGACTGCGTCGGTTTTTTTCTTTTTTTGTTTAAGAAGAACGAGCAGAAAATTTCGCAGTTTGCCTGTCGTTTTGGTACCTCTCCACACCTCGCCTCTCACAGCCGTTTATAGTGCCTGTCATTTTGATAAGGGCGAATTCCAAGCGTCAGCTTTCGCGTCAGCCGAGCAAAGTCGGGACAAGTCGGGACATACTACAGGATGGTCTGCGTGGAGCAACGACGAAAAAAACCTTCATGTAACAGCACGCGGCTCACATACTCATACGAAAAAACCAGCGCCACTTGCGGTGGCCGGGAATCGAACCCGGATCAACTGCTTGGAAGGCAACTATGCTCACCATTACACCACCACCGCACTGCCGCTGCTCGCAACGCCCCGCTGTGTCGGCTTCCCGCCCGCCAGCAGCGGCCCACGGTGATAGTAGCTGCAGGCGCTTTTCGAGGTAGGAGGGTGCATCCACACGCATTCGGGTAGCGCCTCCACGCACGCTGCGTCTTTGGGCAAGACTAGTCGCCGCGGCCGCAAGGTTACTCACACGATAGTGATGAGCATTCGTTTGAAGGCAATGTAGTGGAGGACTCCACGTGTGTAGCACTTTTTTCGGTTGTATCCGACGTCGCTGGGTGGCAATCCCACTTTCCCATGCAGAAAAGTGCTCGGGAAGCACGGGCAGCTTGTCGAGCATCGGTGGTTCAATGGCATGTGCCTCAGTAGTGCAGTAGGCAGCGCGTAAGTCTCATAATCGTAAGGCTTGCCGGCACGATAGCTCAGCGTGTTCGGTCTGAGAGTTATCTGCCCTCTGTAATAAAAGACCGAGTCAACGATGAACTTGAACGGGCGTCATCGGACGTCCGCCCCCAACAAATGCAACGAAAGAAATGAGAACAAAAATTGGTGAATGCTCGCTTAGCATGCGGACGGCCCGGTTTCGATTCCCGGCCGATGCATCGTTCTGCTGTTCTCGCTATAATGCTGCCGCGCCGATTCCTCGCCTGAGCTGCGTCAGCCTCAGGAATGTATAGCAGGATTCGCTGTGAGAAGAACCATACACGCAGCACGCAGTAGACCGTACCTGGACGGTCGCGTGCTATTTCTGAACTCTAACGTCGGCCTGGCCCAACAGGCCGCTGTGTTCAGGTGCCGCAAGGGCGATGTACTGTAACCTCGGGCAGTGCTGCGTTCCGTTGAAAAAGCTGCGGCAGCAGTTTAATCTAGCAAGTAGGGAAAGCACGTGTAGCAACACAACAGATTCTTGAGAAAGCGCAAACTGTCTATCTCTAATATGCGAGACTTACCAAGTTTCCTGTAACGTTGCTTGCAACGTGCCTCGGTAGCGCAGTAGGTAGCGCGTAAGTCTCATAATCTTAAGGTCGTGAGTTCGATCCTCACCCGGGGCATTTAATTTGCTGTACATCATGGCTGAATTAACGGCGTTGCTGTTGCTAGGGAACGAACTTAATTGTCGTTCGTTATCCACAAGGAGGCTACACCTCAGCGTCAATATGTTTATTTCCAATTATGACAACGTACAACTTTGATCTTTCTCTTCCCTTGTTATGAGTAAAATAATGAATAGTCAATTTCGAGCTGTGCGCCATGCCAGTCTGTAGGCGCAAATATGCTCGCAAACAGAGAACACCACTGAGACCAGATTCAGCACGAAATACGAGAGGAGACGGAGAAGATCTCACGCTTATCGAGCAAATCCGGTGTGGTCTAGTGGCTAGGATACCTGGCTTTCACCCAGGAGGCCCGGGTTCGATTCCCGGTACCGGAACGGAAGTTTTTGCGCACACAACGCTCCATGTTTTGGCCTTCGAACTGTCGTTTGTCGCCCACCTTCCGGAGCTTCGGCCGAACGTAATCGGGGAAAACAGGCACATGATGCAATTACTGTCGGCACCGGAATAAAGGGAGAAGTGGCACTGGTCCGCTGTTGGGCTGCTACCAGCGTCAGTGGGAAGTCGGTGAAGTCGCCAGTTGCGGCAGAAGCCAGCTGTTACCGTAGTACGCCTACACACGCGTTCCAGTTATTCACATTGCTTGCAGCCGCTCCATCCACAACAACGGTGAGCCCGGGTTGCTCAGTCGGTAGAGCATTAGGCTTTTAACCTAAGGGTCCAGGGTTCAAGTCCCTGTCCGGGCGAAGATTTTAACGTTTCCGCAATGGCTCGTCTCGTAGCGATGGTAGCCCTGCCGTAATCAGTGCACAGAGTTCGTTTCCTGTCAACATTCTGCGCAGACCGGTTGCATTTCTCACGATTCCAGGGAAACTTCAGTTACGAGCAGTCGTGGCCGAGTGGTTAAGGCGTCTGACTAGAAATCAGATTCCCTCTGGGAGCGTAGGTTCGAGTCCTACCGACTGCGTCGGTTTTTTTTCTTTTTTTGTTTAAGAAGAACGAGCAGAAAATTTCGCAGTTTGCCTGTCGTTTTGGTACCTCTCCACACCTCGCCTCTCACAGCCGTTTATAGTGCCTGTCATTTTGATAAGGGCGAATTCCAAGCGTCAGCTTTCGCGTCAGCCGAGCAAAGTCGGGACAAGTCGGGACATACTACAGGATGGTCTGCGTGGAGCAACGACGAAAAAAACCTTCATGTAACAGCACGCGGCTCACATACTCATACGAAAAAACCAGCGCCACTTGCGGTGGCCGGGAATCGAACCCGGATCAACTGCTTGGAAGGCAACTATGCTCACCATTACACCACCACCGCACTGCCGCTGCTCGCAACGCCCCGCTGTGTCGGCTTCCCGCCCGCCAGCAGCGGCCCACGGTGATAGTAGCTGCAGGCGCTTTTCGAGGTAGGAGGGTGCATCCACACGCATTCGGGTAGCGCCTCCACGCACGCTGCGTCTTTGGGCAAGACTAGTCGCCGCGGCCGCAAGGTTACTCACACGATAGTGATGAGCATTCGTTTTAAGGCAATGTAGTGGAGGACTCCACGTGTGTAGCACTTTTTTCGGTTGTATCCGACGTCGCTGGGTGGCAATCCCACTTTCCCATGCAGAAAAGTGCTCGGGAAGCACGGGCAGCTTGTCGAGCATCGGTGGTTCAATGGCATGTGCCTCAGTAGTGCAGTAGGCAGCGCGTAAGTCTCATAATCGTAAGGCTTGCCGGCACGATAGCTCAGCGTGTTCGGTCTGAGAGTTATCTGCCCTCTGTAATAAAAGACCGAGTCAACGATGAACTTGAACGGGCGTCATCGGACGTCCGCCCCCAACAAATGCAACGAAAGAAATGAGAACAAAAAAAAAATTGGTGAATGCTCGCTTAGCATGCGGACGGCCCGGGTTCGATTCCCGGCCGATGCATCGTTCTGCTGTTCTCGCTATAATGCTGCCGCGCCGATTCCTCGCCTGAGCTGCGTCAGCCTCAGGAATGTATAGCAGGATTCGCTGTGAGAAGAACCATACACGCAGCACGCAGTAGACCGTACCTGGACGGTCGCGTGCTATTTCTGAACTCTAACGTCGGCCTGGCCCAACAGGCCGCTGTGTTCAGGTGCCGCAAGGGCGATGTACTGTAACCTCGGGCAGTGCTGCGTTCCGTTGAAAAAGCTGCGGCAGCAGTTTAATCTAGCAAGTAGGGAAAGCACGTGTAGCAACACAACAGATTCTTGAGAAAGCGCAAACTGTCTATCTCTAATATGCGAGACTTACCAAGTTTCCTGTAACGTTGCTTGCAACGTGCCTCGGTAGCGCAGTAGGTAGCGCGTAAGTCTCATAATCTTAAGGTCGTGAGTTCGATCCTCACCCGGGGCATTTAATTTGCTGTACATCATGGCTGAATTAACGGCGTTGCTGTTGCTAGGGAACGAACTTAATTGTCGTTCGTTATCCACAAGGAGGCTACACCTCAGCGTCAATATGTTTATTTCCAATTATGACAACGTACAACTTTGATCTTTCTCTTCCCTTGTTATGAGTAAAATAATGAATAGTCAATTTCGAGCTGTGCGCCATGCCAGTCTGTAGGCGCAAATATGCTCGCAAACAGAGAACACCACTGAGACCAGATTCAGCACGAAATACGAGAGGAGACGGAGAAGATCTCACGCTTATCGAGCAAATCCGGTGTGGTCTAGTGGCTAGGATACCTGGCTTTCACCCAGGAGGCCCGGGTTCGATTCCCGGTACCGGAACGGAAGTTTTTGCGCACACAACGCTCCATGTTTTGGCCTTCGAACTGTCGTTTGTCGCCCACCTTCCGGAGCTTCGGCCGAACGTAATCGGGGAAAACAGGCACATGATGCAATTACTGTCGGCACCGGAATAAAGGGAGAAGTGGCACTGGTCCGCTGTTGGGCTGCTACCAGCGTCAGTGGGAAGTCGGTGAAGTCGCCAGTTGCGGCAGAAGCCAGCTGTTACCGTAGTACGCCTACACACGCGTTCCAGTTATTCACATTGCTTGCAGCCGCTCCATCCACAACAACGGTGAGCCCGGGTAGCTCAGTCGGTAGAGCATTAGGCTTTTAACCTAAGGGTCCAGGGTTCAAGTCCCTGTCCGGGCGAAGATTTTAATGTTTCCGCAATGGCTCGTCTCGTAGCGATGGTAGCCCTGCCGTAATCAGTGCACAGAGTTCGTTTCCTGTCAACATTCTGCGCAGACCGGTTGCATTTCTCACGATTCCAGGGAAACTTCAGTTACGAGCAGTCGTGGCCGAGTGGTTAAGGCGTCTGACTAGAAATCAGATTCCCTCTGGGAGCGTAGGTTCGAGTCCTACCGACTGCGTCGGTTTTTTTCTTTTTTTGTTTAAGAAGAACGAGCAGAAAATTTCGCAGTTTGCCTGTCGTTTTGGTACCTCTCCACACCTCGCCTCTCACAGCCGTTTATAGTGCCTGTCATTTTGATAAGGGCGAATTCCAAGCGTCAGCTTTCGCGTCAGCCGAGCAAAGTCGGGACAAGTCGGGACATACTACAGGATGGTCTGCGTGGAGCAACGACGAAAAAAACCTTCATGTAACAGCACGCGGCTCACATACTCATACGAAAAAACCAGCGCCACTTGCGGTGGCCGGGAATCGAACCCGGATCAACTGCTTGGAAGGCAACTATGCTCACCATTACACCACCACCGCACTGCCGCTGCTCGCAACGCCCCGCTGTGTCGGCTTCCCGCCCGCCAGCAGCGGCCCACGGTGATAGTAGCTGCAGGCGCTTTTCGAGGTAGGAGGGTGCATCCACACGCATTCGGGTAGCGCCTCCACGCACGCTGCGTCTTTGGGCAAGACTAGTCGCCGCGGCCGCAAGGTTACTCACACGATAGTGATGAGCATTCGTTTTAAGGCAATGTAGTGGAGGACTCCACGTGTGTAGCACTTTTTTCGGTTGTATCCGACGTCGCTGGGTGGCAATCCCACTTTCCCATGCAGAAAAGTGCTCGGGAAGCACGGGCAGCTTGTCGAGCATCGGTGGTTCAATGGCATGTGCCTCAGTAGTGCAGTAGGCAGCGCGTAAGTCTCATAATCGTAAGGCTTGCCGGCACGATAGCTCAGCGTGTTCGGTCTGAGAGTTATCTGCCCTCTGTAATAAAAGACCGAGTCAACGATGAACTTGAACGGGCGTCATCGGACGTCCGCCCCCAACAAATGCAACGAAAGAAATGAGAACAAAAATTGGTGAATGCTCGCTTAGCATGCGGACGGCCCGGGTTCGATTCCCGGCCGATGCATCGTTCTGCTGTTCTCGCTATAATGCTGCCGCGCCGATTCCTCGCCTGAGCTGCGTCAGCCTCAGGAATGTATAGCAGGATTCGCTGTGAGAAGAACCATACACGCAGCACGCAGTAGATCGTACTTGGACGGTCGCGTGCTATTTCTGAACTCTAACGTCGGCCTGGCCCAACAGGCCGCTGTGTTCAGGTGCCGCAAGGGCGATGTACTGTAACCTCGGGCAGTGCTGCGTTCCGTTGAAAAAGCTGCGGCAGCAGTTTAATCTAGCAAGTAGGGAAAGCACGTGTAGCAACACAACAGATTCTTGAGAAAGCGCAAACTGTCTATCTCTAATATGCGAGACTTACCAAGTTTCCTGTAACGTTGCTTGCAACGTGCCTCGGTAGCGCAGTAGGTAGCGCGTAAGTCTCATAATCTTAAGGTCGTGAGTTCGATCCTCACCCGGGGCATTTAATTTGCTGTACATCATGGCTGAATTAACGGCGTTGCTGTTGCTAGGGAACGAACTTAATTGTCGTTCGTTATCCACAAGGAGGCTACACCTCAGCGTCAATATGTTTATTTCCAATTATGACAACGTACAACTTTGATCTTTCTCTTCCCTTGTTATGAGTAAAATAATGAATAGTCAATTTCGAGCTGTGCGCCATGCCAGTCTGTAGGCGCAAATATGCTCGCAAACAGAGAACACCACTGAGACCAGATTCAGCACGAAATACGAGAGGAGACGGAGAAGATCTCACGCTTATCGAGCAAATCCGGTGTGGTCTAGTGGCTAGGATACCTGGCTTTCACCCAGGAGGCCCGGGTTCGATTCCCGGTACCGGAACGGAAGTTTTTGCGCACACAACGCTCCATGTTTTGGCCTTCGAACTGTCGTTTGTCGCCCACCCTCCGGAGCTTCGGCCGAACGTAATCGGGGAAAACAGGCTCATGATGCAATTACTGTCGGCACCGGAATAAAGGGAGAAGTGGCACTGGTCCGCTGTTGGGCTGCTACCAGCGTCAGTGGGAAGTCGGTGAAGTCGCCAGTTGCGGCAGAAGCCAGCTGTTACCGTAGTACGCCTACACACGCGTTCCAGTTATTCACATTGCTTGCAGCCGCTCCATCCACAACAAGGGTGAGCCCGGATAGCTCAGTCGGTAGAGCATTAGGCTTTTAACCTAAGGGTCCAGGGTTCAAGTCCCTGTCCGGGCGAAGATTTTAACGTTTCCGCAATGGCTCGTCTCGTAGCGATGGTAGCCCTGCCGTAATCAGTGCACAGAGTTCGTTTCCTGTCAACATTCTGCGCAGACCGGTTGCATTTCTCACGATTCCAGGGAAACTTCAGTTACGAGCAGTCGTGGCCGAGTGGTTAAGGCGTCTGACTAGAAATCAGATTCCCTCTGGGAGCGTAGGTTCGAGTCCTACCGACTGCGTCGGTTTTTTTCTTTTTTTGTTTAAGAAGAACGAGCAGAAAATTTCGCAGTTTGCCTGTCGTTTTGGTACCTCTCCACACCTCGCCTCTCACAGCCGTTTATAGTGCCTGTCATTTTGATAAGGGCGAATTCCAAGCGTCAGCTTTCGCGTCAGCCGAGCAAAGTCGGGACAAGTCGGGACATACTACAGGATGGTCTGCGTGGAGCAACGACGAAAAAAACCTTCATGTAACAGCACGCGGCTCACATACTCATACGAAAAAACCAGCGCCACTTGCGGTGGCCGGGAATCGAACCCGGATCAACTGCTTGGAAGGCAACTATGCTCACCATTACACCACCACCGCACTGCCGCTGCTCGCAACGCCCCGCTGTGTCGGCTTCCCGCCCGCCAGCAGCGGCCCACGGTGATAGTAGCTGCAGGCGCTTTTCGAGGTAGGAGGGTGCATCCACACGCATTCGGGTAGCGCCTCCACGCACGCTGCGTCTTTGGGCAAGACTAGTCGCCGCGGCCGCAAGGTTACTCACACGATAGTGATGAGCATTCGTTTTAAGGCAATGTAGTGGAGGACTCCACGTGTGTAGCACTTTTTTCGGTTGTATCCGACGTCGCTGGGTGGCAATCCCACTTTCCCATGCAGAAAAGTGCTCGGGAAGCACGGGCAGCTTGTCGAGCATCGGTGGTTCAATGGCATGTGCCTCAGTAGTGCAGTAGGCAGCGCGTAAGTCTCATAATCGTAAGGCTTGCCGGCACGATAGCTCAGCGTGTTCGGTCTGAGAGTTATCTGCCCTCTGTAATAAAAGACCGAGTCAACGATGAACTTGAACGGGCGTCATCGGACGTCCGCCCCCAACAAATGCAACGAAAGAAATGAGAACAAAAATTGGTGAATGCTCGCTTAGCATGCGGACGGCCCGGGTTCGATTCCCGGCCGATGCATCGTTCTGCTGTTCTCGCTATAATGCTGCCGCGCCGATTCCTCGCCTGAGCTGCGTCAGCCTCAGGAATGTATAGCAGGATTCGCTGTGAGAAGAACCATACACGCAGCACGCAGTAGATCGTACTTGGACGGTCGCGTGCTATTTCTGAACTCTAACGTCGGCCTGGCCCAACAGGCCGCTGTGTTCAGGTGCCGCAAGGGCGATGTACTGTAACCTCGGGCAGTGCTGCGTTCCGTTGAAAAAGCTGCGGCAGCAGTTTAATCTAGCAAGTAGGGAAAGCACGTGTAGCAACACAACAGATTCTTGAGAAAGCGCAAACTGTCTATCTCTAATATGCGAGACTTACCAAGTTTCCTGTAACGTTGCTTGCAACGTGCCTCGGTAGCGCAGTAGGTAGCGCGTAAGTCTCATAATCTTAAGGTCGTGAGTTCGATCCTCACCCGGGGCATTTAATTTGCTGTACATCATGGCTGAATTAACGGCGTTGCTGTTGCTAGGGAACGAACTTAATTGTCGTTCGTTATCCACAAGGAGGCTACACCTCAGCGTCAATATGTTTATTTCCAATTATGACAACGTACAACTTTGATCTTTCTCTTCCCTTGTTATGAGTAAAATAATGAATAGTCAATTTCGAGCTGTGCGCCATGCCAGTCTGTAGGCGCAAATATGCTCGCAAACAGAGAACACCACTGAGACCAGATTCAGCACGAAATACGAGAGGAGACGGAGAAGATCTCACGCTTATCGAGCAAATCCGGTGTGGTCTAGTGGCTAGGATACCTGGCTTTCACCCAGGAGGCCCGGGTTCGATTCCCGGTACCGGAACGGAAGTTTTTGCGCACACAACGCTCCATGTTTTGGCCTTCGAACTGTCGTTTGTCGCCCACCCTCCGGAGCTTCGGCCGAACGTAATCGGGGAAAACAGGCTCATGATGCAATTACTGTCGGCACCGGAATAAAGGGAGAAGTGGCACTGGTCCGCTGTTGGGCTGCTACCAGCGTCAGTGGGAAGTCGGTGAAGTCGCCAGTTGCGGCAGAAGCCAGCTGTTACCGTAGTACGCCTACACACGCGTTCCAGTTATTCACATTGCTTGCAGCCGCTCCATCCACAACAAGGGTGAGCCCGGATAGCTCAGTCGGTAGAGCATTAGGCTTTTAACCTAAGGGTCCAGGGTTCAAGTCCCTGTCCGGGCGAAGATTTTAACGTTTCCGCAATGGCTCGTCTCGTAGCGATGGTAGCCCTGCCGTAATCAGTGCACAGAGTTCGTTTCCTGTCAACATTCTGCGCAGACCGGTTGCATTTCTCACGATTCCAGGGAAACTTCAGTTACGAGCAGTCGTGGCCGAGTGGTTAAGGCGTCTGACTAGAAATCAGATTCCCTCTGGGAGCGTAGGTTCGAGTCCTACCGACTGCGTCGGTTTTTTTCTTTTTTTGTTTAAGAAGAACGAGCAGAAAATTTCGCAGTTTGCCTGTCGTTTTGGTACCTCTCCACACCTCGCCTCTCACAGCCGTTTATAGTGCCTGTCATTTTGATAAGGGCGAATTCCAAGCGTCAGCTTTCGCGTCAGCCGAGCAAAGTCGGGACAAGTCGGGACATACTACAGGATGGTCTGCGTGGAGCAACGACGAAAAAAACCTTCATGTAACAGCACGCGGCTCACATACTCATACGAAAAAACCAGCGCCACTTGCGGTGGCCGGGAATCGAACCCGGATCAACTGCTTGGAAGGCAACTATGCTCACCATTACACCACCACCGCACTGCCGCTGCTCGCAACGCCCCGCTGTGTCGGCTTCCCGCCCGCCAGCAGCGGCCCACGGTGATAGTAGCTGCAGGCGCTTTTCGAGGTAGGAGGGTGCATCCACACGCATTCGGGTAGCGCCTCCACGCACGCTGCGTCTTTGGGCAAGACTAGTCGCCGCGGCCGCAAGGTTACTCACACGATAGTGATGAGCATTCGTTTTAAGGCAATGTAGTGGAGGACTCCACGTGTGTAGCACTTTTTTCGGTTGTATCCGACGTCGCTGGGTGGCAATCCCACTTTCCCATGCAGAAAAGTGCTCGGGAAGCACGGGCAGCTTGTCGAGCATCGGTGGTTCAATGGCATGTGCCTCAGTAGTGCAGTAGGCAGCGCGTAAGTCTCATAATCGTAAGGCTTGCCGGCACGATAGCTCAGCGTGTTCGGTCTGAGAGTTATCTGCCCTCTGTAATAAAAGACCGAGTCAACGATGAACTTGAACGGGCGTCATCGGACGTCCGCCCCCAACAAATGCAACGAAAGAAATGAGAACAAAAATTGGTGAATGCTCGCTTAGCATGCGGACGGCCCGGGTTCGATTCCCGGCCGATGCATCGTTCTGCTGTTCTCGCTATAATGCTGCCGCGCCGATTCCTCGCCTGAGCTGCGTCAGCCTCAGGAATGTATAGCAGGATTCGCTGTGAGAAGAACCATACACGCAGCACGCAGTAGACCGTACCTGGACGGTCGCGTGCTATTTCTGAACTCTAACGTCGGCCTGGCCCAACAGGCCGCTGTGTTCAGGTGCCGCAAGGGCGATGTACTGTAACCTCGGGCAGTGCTGCGTTCCGTTGAAAAAGCTGCGGCAGCAGTTTAATCTAGCAAGTAGGGAAAGCACGTGTAGCAACACAACAGATTCTTGAGAAAGCGCAAACTGTCTATCTCTAATATGCGAGACTTACCAAGTTTCCTGTAACGTTGCTTGCAACGTGCCTCGGTAGCGCAGTAGGTAGCGCGTAAGTCTCATAATCTTAAGGTCGTGAGTTCGATCCTCACCCGGGGCATTTAATTTGCTGTACATCATGGCTGAATTAACGGCGTTGCTGTTGCTAGGGAACGAACTTAATTGTCGTTCGTTATCCACAAGGAGGCTACACCTCAGCGTCAATATGTTTATTTCCAATTATGACAACGTACAACTTTGATCTTTCTCTTCCCTTGTTATGAGTAAAATAATGAATAGTCAATTTCGAGCTGTGCGCCATGCCAGTCTGTAGGCGCAAATATGCTCGCAAACAGAGAACACCACTGAGACCAGATTCAGCACGAAATACGAGAGGAGACGGAGAAGATCTCACGCTTATCGAGCAAATCCGGTGTGGTCTAGTGGCTAGGATACCTGGCTTTCACCCAGGAGGCCCGGGTTCGATTCCCGGTACCGGAACGGAAGTTTTTGCGCACACAACGCTCCATGTTTTGGCCTTCGAACTGTCGTTTGTCGCCCACCCTCCGGAGCTTCGGCCGAACGTAATCGGGGAAAACAGGCACATGATGCAATTACTGTCGGCACCGGAATAAAGGGAGAAGTGGCACTGGTCCGCTGTTGGGCTGCTACCAGCGTCAGTGGGAAGTCGGTGAAGTCGCCAGTTGCGGCAGAAGCCAGCTGTTACCGTAGTACGCCTACACACGCGTTCCAGTTATTCACATTGCTTGCAGCCGCTCCATCCACAACAAGGGTGAGCCCGGATAGCTCAGTCGGTAGAGCATTAGGCTTTTAACCTAAGGGTCCAGGGTTCAAGTCCCTGTCCGGGCGAAGATTTTAACGTTTCCGCAATGGCTCGTCTCGTAGCGATGGTAGCCCTGCCGTAATCAGTGCACAGAGTTCGTTTCCTGTCAACATTCTGCGCAGACCGGTTGCATTTCTCACGATTCCAGGGAAACTTCAGTTACGAGCAGTCGTGGCCGAGTGGTTAAGGCGTCTGACTAGAAATCAGATTCCCTCTGGGAGCGTAGGTTCGAGTCCTACCGACTGCGTCGGTTTTTTTCTTTTTTTGTTTAAGAAGAACGAGCAGAAAATTTCGCAGTTTGCCTGTCGTTTTGGTACCTCTCCACACCTCGCCTCTCACAGCCGTTTATAGTGCCTGTCATTTTGATAAGGGCGAATTCCAAGCGTCAGCTTTCGCGTCAGCCGAGCAAAGTCGGGACAAGTCGGGACATACTACAGGATGGTCTGCGTGGAGCAACGACGAAAAAAACCTTCATGTAACAGCACGCGGCTCACATACTCATACGAAAAAACCAGCGCCACTTGCGGTGGCCGGGAATCGAACCCGGATCAACTGCTTGGAAGGCAACTATGCTCACCATTACACCACCACCGCACTGCCGCTGCTCGCAACGCCCCGCTGTGTCGGCTTCCCGCCCGCCAGCAGCGGCCCACGGTGATAGTAGCTGCAGGCGCTTTTCGAGGTAGGAGGGTGCATCCACACGCATTCGGGTAGCGCCTCCACGCACGCTGCGTCTTTGGGCAAGACTAGTCGCCGCGGCCGCAAGGTTACTCACACGATAGTGATGAGCATTCGTTTTAAGGCAATGTAGTGGAGGACTCCACGTGTGTAGCACTTTTTTCGGTTGTATCCGACGTCGCTGGGTGGCAATCCCACTTTCCCATGCAGAAAAGTGCTCGGGAAGCACGGGCAGCTTGTCGAGCATCGGTGGTTCAATGGCATGTGCCTCAGTAGTGCAGTAGGCAGCGCGTAAGTCTCATAATCGTAAGGCTTGCCGGCACGATAGCTCAGCGTGTTCGGTCTGAGAGTTATCTGCCCTCTGTAATAAAAGACCGAGTCAACGATGAACTTGAACGGGCGTCATCGGACGTCCGCCCCCAACAAATGCAACGAAAGAAATGAGAACAAAAAAAAATTGGTGAATGCTCGCTTAGCATGCGGACGGCCCGGGTTCGATTCCCGGCCGATGCATCGTTCTGCTGTTCTCGCTATAATGCTGCCGCGCCGATTCCTCGCCTGAGCTGCGTCAGCCTCAGGAATGTATAGCAGGATTCGCTGTGAGAAGAACCATACACGCAGCACGCAGTAGACCGTACCTGGACGGTCGCGTGCTATTTCTGAACTCTAACGTCGGCCTGGCCCAACAGGCCGCTGTGTTCAGGTGCCGCAAGGGCGATGTACTGTAACCTCGGGCAGTGCTGCGTTCCGTTGAAAAAGCTGCGGCAGCAGTTTAATCTAGCAAGTAGGGAAAGCACGTGTAGCAACACAACAGATTCTTGAGAAAGCGCAAACTGTCTATCTCTAATATGCGAGACTTACCAAGTTTCCTGTAACGTTGCTTGCAACGTGCCTCGGTAGCGCAGTAGGTAGCGCGTAAGTCTCATAATCTTAAGGTCGTGAGTTCGATCCTCACCCGGGGCATTTAATTTGCTGTACATCATGGCTGAATTAACGGCGTTGCTGTTGCTAGGGAACGAACTTAATTGTCGTTCGTTATCCACAAGGAGGCTACACCTCAGCGTCAATATGTTTATTTCCAATTATGACAACGTACAACTTTGATCTTTCTCTTCCCTTGTTATGAGTAAAATAATGAATAGTCAATTTCGAGCTGTGCGCCATGCCAGTCTGTAGGCGCAAATATGCTCGCAAACAGAGAACACCACTGAGACCAGATTCAGCACGAAATACGAGAGGAGACGGAGAAGATCTCACGCTTATCGAGCAAATCCGGTGTGGTCTAGTGGCTAGGATACCTGGCTTTCACCCAGGAGGCCCGGGTTCGATTCCCGGTACCGGAACGGAAGTTTTTGCGCACACAACGCTCCATGTTTTGGCCTTCGAACTGTCGTTTGTCGCCCACCCTCCGGAGCTTCGGCCGAACGTAATCGGGGAAAACAGGCACATGATGCAATTACTGTCGGCACCGGAATAAAGGGAGAAGTGGCACTGGTCCGCTGTTGGGCTGCTACCAGCGTCAGTGGGAAGTCGGTGAAGTCGCCAGTTGCGGCAGAAGCCAGCTGTTACCGTAGTACGCCTACACACGCGTTCCAGTTATTCACATTGCTTGCAGCCGCTCCATCCACAACAAGGGTGAGCCCGGATAGCTCAGTCGGTAGAGCATTAGGCTTTTAACCTAAGGGTCCAGGGTTCAAGTCCCTGTCCGGGCGAAGATTTTAACGTTTCCGCAATGGCTCGTCTCGTAGCGATGGTAGCCCTGCCGTAATCAGTGCACAGAGTTCGTTTCCTGTCAACATTCTGCGCAGACCGGTTGCATTTCTCACGATTCCAGGGAAACTTCAGTTACGAGCAGTCGTGGCCGAGTGGTTAAGGCGTCTGACTAGAAATCAGATTCCCTCTGGGAGCGTAGGTTCGAGTCCTACCGACTGCGTCGGTTTTTTTCTTTTTTTGTTTAAGAAGAACGAGCAGAAAATTTCGCAGTTTGCCTGTCGTTTTGGTACCTCTCCACACCTCGCCTCTCACAGCCGTTTATAGTGCCTGTCATTTTGATAAGGGCGAATTCCAAGCGTCAGCTTTCGCGTCAGCCGAGCAAAGTCGGGACAAGTCGGGACATACTACAGGATGGTCTGCGTGGAGCAACGACGAAAAAAACCTTCATGTAACAGCACGCGGCTCACATACTCATACGAAAAAACCAGCGCCACTTGCGGTGGCCGGGAATCGAACCCGGATCAACTGCTTGGAAGGCAACTATGCTCACCATTACACCACCACCGCACTGCCGCTGCTCGCAACGCCCCGCTGTGTCGGCTTCCCGCCCGCCAGCAGCGGCCCACGGTGATAGTAGCTGCAGGCGCTTTTCGAGGTAGGAGGGTGCATCCACACGCATTCGGGTAGCGCCTCCACGCACGCTGCGTCTTTGGGCAAGACTAGTCGCCGCGGCCGCAAGGTTACTCACACGATAGTGATGAGCATTCGTTTTAAGGCAATGTAGTGGAGGACTCCACGTGTGTAGCACTTTTTTCGGTTGTATCCGACGTCGCTGGGTGGCAATCCCACTTTCCCATGCAGAAAAGTGCTCGGGAAGCACGGGCAGCTTGTCGAGCATCGGTGGTTCAATGGCATGTGCCTCAGTAGTGCAGTAGGCAGCGCGTAAGTCTCATAATCGTAAGGCTTGCCGGCACGATAGCTCAGCGTGTTCGGTCTGAGAGTTATCTGCCCTCTGTAATAAAAGACCGAGTCAACGATGAACTTGAACGGGCGTCATCGGACGTCCGCCCCCAACAAATGCAACGAAAGAAATGAGAACAAAAAAAAAATTGGTGAATGCTCGCTTAGCATGCGGACGGCCCGGGTTCGATTCCCGGCCGATGCATCGTTCTGCTGTTCTCGCTATAATGCTGCCGCGCCGATTCCTCGCCTGAGCTGCGTCAGCCTCAGGAATGTATAGCAGGATTCGCTGTGAGAAGAACCATACACGCAGCACGCAGTAGACCGTACCTGGACGGTCGCGTGCTATTTCTGAACTCTAACGTCGGCCTGGCCCAACAGGCCGCTGTGTTCAGGTGCCGCAAGGGCGATGTACTGTAACCTCGGGCAGTGCTGCGTTCCGTTGAAAAAGCTGCGGCAGCAGTTTAATCTAGCAAGTAGGGAAAGCACGTGTAGCAACACAACAGATTCTTGAGAAAGCGCAAACTGTCTATCTCTAATATGCGAGACTTACCAAGTTTCCTGTAACGTTGCTTGCAACGTGCCTCGGTAGCGCAGTAGGTAGCGCGTAAGTCTCATAATCTTAAGGTCGTGAGTTCGATCCTCACCCGGGGCATTTAATTTGCTGTACATCATGGCTGAATTAACGGCGTTGCTGTTGCTAGGGAACGAACTTAATTGTCGTTCGTTATCCACAAGGAGGCTACACCTCAGCGTCAATATGTTTATTTCCAATTATGACAACGTACAACTTTGATCTTTCTCTTCCCTTGTTATGAGTAAAATAATGAATAGTCAATTTCGAGCTGTGCGCCATGCCAGTCTGTAGGCGCAAATATGCTCGCAAACAGAGAACACCACTGAGACCAGATTCAGCACGAAATACGAGAGGAGACGGAGAAGATCTCACGCTTATCGAGCAAATCCGGTGTGGTCTAGTGGCTAGGATACCTGGCTTTCACCCAGGAGGCCCGGGTTCGATTCCCGGTACCGGAACGGAAGTTTTTGCGCACACAACGCTCCATGTTTTGGCCTTCGAACTGTCGTTTGTCGCCCACCCTCCGGAGCTTCGGCCGAACGTAATCGGGGAAAACAGGCACATGATGCAATTACTGTCGGCACCGGAATAAAGGGAGAAGTGGCACTGGTCCGCTGTTGGGCTGCTACCAGCGTCAGTGGGAAGTCGGTGAAGTCGCCAGTTGCGGCAGAAGCCAGCTGTTACCGTAGTACGCCTACACACGCGTTCCAGTTATTCACATTGCTTGCAGCCGCTCCATCCACAACAAGGGTGAGCCCGGATAGCTCAGTCGGTAGAGCATTAGGCTTTTAACCTAAGGGTCCAGGGTTCAAGTCCCTGTCCGGGCGAAGATTTTAACGTTTCCGCAATGGCTCGTCTCGTAGCGATGGTAGCCCTGCCGTAATCAGTGCACAGAGTTCGTTTCCTGTCAACATTCTGCGCAGACCGGTTGCATTTCTCACGATTCCAGGGAAACTTCAGTTACGAGCAGTCGTGGCCGAGTGGTTAAGGCGTCTGACTAGAAATCAGATTCCCTCTGGGAGCGTAGGTTCGAGTCCTACCGACTGCGTCGGTTTTTTTCTTTTTTTGTTTAAGAAGAACGAGCAGAAAATTTCGCAGTTTGCCTGTCGTTTTGGTACCTCTCCACACCTCGCCTCTCACAGCCGTTTATAGTGCCTGTCATTTTGATAAGGGCGAATTCCAAGCGTCAGCTTTCGCGTCAGCCGAGCAAAGTCGGGACAAGTCGGGACATACTACAGGATGGTCTGCGTGGAGCAACGACGAAAAAAACCTTCATGTAACAGCACGCGGCTCACATACTCATACGAAAAAACCAGCGCCACTTGCGGTGGCCGGGAATCGAACCCGGATCAACTGCTTGGAAGGCAACTATGCTCACCATTACACCACCACCGCACTGCCGCTGCTCGCAACGCCCCGCTGTGTCGGCTTCCCGCCCGCCAGCAGCGGCCCACGGTGATAGTAGCTGCAGGCGCTTTTCGAGGTAGGAGGGTGCATCCACACGCATTCGGGTAGCGCCTCCACGCACGCTGCGTCTTTGGGCAAGACTAGTCGCCGCGGCCGCAAGGTTACTCACACGATAGTGATGAGCATTCGTTTTAAGGCAATGTAGTGGAGGACTCCACGTGTGTAGCACTTTTTTCGGTTGTATCCGACGTCGCTGGGTGGCAATCCCACTTTCCCATGCAGAAAAGTGCTCGGGAAGCACGGGCAGCTTGTCGAGCATCGGTGGTTCAATGGCATGTGCCTCAGTAGTGCAGTAGGCAGCGCGTAAGTCTCATAATCGTAAGGCTTGCCGGCACGATAGCTCAGCGTGTTCGGTCTGAGAGTTATCTGCCCTCTGTAATAAAAGACCGAGTCAACGATGAACTTGAACGGGCGTCATCGGACGTCCGCCCCCAACAAATGCAACGAAAGAAATGAGAACAAAAAAAAAATTGGTGAATGCTCGCTTAGCATGCGGACGGCCCGGGTTCGATTCCCGGCCGATGCATCGTTCTGCTGTTCTCGCTATAATGCTGCCGCGCCGATTCCTCGCCTGAGCTGCGTCAGCCTCAGGAATGTATAGCAGGATTCGCTGTGAGAAGAACCATACACGCAGCACGCAGTAGACCGTACCTGGACGGTCGCGTGCTATTTCTGAACTCTAACGTCGGCCTGGCCCAACAGGCCGCTGTGTTCAGGTGCCGCAAGGGCGATGTACTGTAACCTCGGGCAGTGCTGCGTTCCGTTGAAAAAGCTGCGGCAGCAGTTTAATCTAGCAAGTAGGGAAAGCACGTGTAGCAACACAACAGATTCTTGAGAAAGCGCAAACTGTCTATCTCTAATATGCGAGACTTACCAAGTTTCCTGTAACGTTGCTTGCAACGTGCCTCGGTAGCGCAGTAGGTAGCGCGTAAGTCTCATAATCTTAAGGTCGTGAGTTCGATCCTCACCCGGGGCATTTAATTTGCTGTACATCATGGCTGAATTAACGGCGTTGCTGTTGCTAGGGAACGAACTTAATTGTCGTTCGTTATCCACAAGGAGGCTACACCTCAGCGTCAATATGTTTATTTCCAATTATGACAACGTACAACTTTGATCTTTCTCTTCCCTTGTTATGAGTAAAATAATGAATAGTCAATTTCGAGCTGTGCGCCATGCCAGTCTGTAGGCGCAAATATGCTCGCAAACAGAGAACACCACTGAGACCAGATTCAGCACGAAATACGAGAGGAGACGGAGAAGATCTCACGCTTATCGAGCAAATCCGGTGTGGTCTAGTGGCTAGGATACCTGGCTTTCACCCAGGAGGCCCGGGTTCGATTCCCGGTACCGGAACGGAAGTTTTTGCGCACACAACGCTCCATGTTTTGGCCTTCGAACTGTCGTTTGTCGCCCACCCTCCGGAGCTTCGGCCGAACGTAATCGGGGAAAACAGGCACATGATGCAATTACTGTCGGCACCGGAATAAAGGGAGAAGTGGCACTGGTCCGCTGTTGGGCTGCTACCAGCGTCAGTGGGAAGTCGGTGAAGTCGCCAGTTGCGGCAGAAGCCAGCTGTTACCGTAGTACGCCTACACACGCGTTCCAGTTATTCACATTGCTTGCAGCCGCTCCATCCACAACAAGGGTGAGCCCGGATAGCTCAGTCGGTAGAGCATTAGGCTTTTAACCTAAGGGTCCAGGGTTCAAGTCCCTGTCCGGGCGAAGATTTTAACGTTTCCGCAATGGCTCGTCTCGTAGCGATGGTAGCCCTGCCGTAATCAGTGCACAGAGTTCGTTTCCTGTCAACATTCTGCGCAGACCGGTTGCATTTCTCACGATTCCAGGGAAACTTCAGTTACGAGCAGTCGTGGCCGAGTGGTTAAGGCGTCTGACTAGAAATCAGATTCCCTCTGGGAGCGTAGGTTCGAGTCCTACCGACTGCGTCGGTTTTTTTCTTTTTTTGTTTAAGAAGAACGAGCAGAAAATTTCGCA